>NW_013563204.1:0-23985 GCF_000968595.1 Rasamsonia emersonii CBS 393.64
ATACCTTTGGAAAGGACTTCATGTATGTAGAATTTGTTGGCCAGCCCTGGCGCGTGAGGGGGGTGTGTTGGTGCCTGACCCATACGGCATTCAGGCAGCTGCCAGGTCTGACCAATCAGCTGTCAGTTACCACGTGACCGCCAAACCGGCCACGCAGATTTAGAGCCGACCTCAACGCCGGCTCCTAGTCAGTTCTTCTTTTTCTTCCCCAGAGGGAGCAATAATATATTGATCTTCTATGCCTAGATAGACTTCATCTATTTCCCCACTGAGCTCTCGGCAGCCTTACGCCGAGAGCCTTTAATTTTGGTATGGTATGCTTACCTAATCATTATATGTCATGTGACAGTGTGTATAAAATGGATTTTATAGTATACCTGATGATACCTGATGATAGGGAGACAGAGGACAGCTGATTACCCATGACTCAGACCCATATGTTTTTAACCATGACATCATTTGGAGCTTCATTAAAGAAGCCCACTATATTTTTAATGTCTGTAGATTCCAATTTGATGAGATGGCAATAGAAATTCTAACCAGGGGCTTCATTCATGATGTAGTTTTAAGTATGGAGTACAGAGTAATACTCCATACAGAATCTAAGGGGGTATGTTTGGCTCCGGAATAATAGGAATAGTTCAAACACTAAGGTATGTACTGTACCTTACTTAGCCTTTATAGATGTACTCTGTATAATATATACAGTAAATATATGAAGTTTATGACCCTTAAACGACTCTCCCTGCTTGTCTGCTTGAAGGTGAAAGGATGCCTAAGCTTACTAATGCTTATACCACTTTTATTTTCTACATAAACCCCCTATTATATAGAGGTTCCTTATTATTATAAGCCATATTCTTACATAAACTATAGGCTTATATATAGACTTCCGGACCTTCGGCCCACCTCAAGCCTGAAATGTAGGCCTATATATAAAAGCAGGTGAGCCAGTGCAAACCCATGGCAAAAATGTACTTCGTAGGCAGAGATTAGATACCTAAGGCAGCGGAGGCAGGCAGATTCTGTGTGGTGTCAATTGTCAAAAGTACCTAATACAGAGTGGACGGGTACTCCGTATAAGCGGATCTGACCGACCACAAACACGGAAATGGCTTATTAAGCAAGTTTTGGCCAACAGACCATTACAGAGTATTTCCATTATAATACAGAGATAGATACTGTAGTCTGTAGATACACCTCATTCTTGTAAGCTAACTATTCAAAACAATTTTGTCTACAATTGAACCCTGCCTTAGTCTCTAGGGTATCTTATCTAATTATTCAGAGCTATCTTAGTATACATGCCTGTCAGATATTTAATACTATTAAATCATACAAGCTAGAGGAGGTATCTCTCATACAGAGTATGGAACGCACGATCTCCCGCCACCAACACTAGTGAAGAATCTGTGCCTTGGATCTGTTAACTGCTTCACTCTGCTATACAAGGAACAAGCAAAACAAATTACCAACATCCATCCTTGCACTATTAAAAAATCTTTTTTTGTCAGTTTGGAATGATTAACAAAAACGTCAAAAATGCCTTCTGCGATTCCACCTCGCAGTGACCCTTCCAATGTTCTGAATCAGGTGAGATTATCTGCACTTATCAGGACTAATTCAAGCCTTTCTAACAATAGGTTAACCCAGATCATCATGTCACCTTCTGATTCAGATTATCTTGACCAGCTAATACCGTCGATCCGAGAATACAGCTATGGAAATCGTACTTCGCAACTTCTACAGTCCTTATCCAGATTTGCAAGTGAGAAGGAAGCTGAGATAGAGAACATATGTAACACGAATCATCAAGAGTTCGTCACATCTGTCAACCAGCTTCTCCGTATTCGCGAAGGCACCGTCAGTTTGACATCGGAGATCTTGGACCTGAATCAATCCATTCAGGCAAGTACAGAGAGACTGGCGGAACAGAAAAAGGCTCTTGTCGAGTCGAGAAGTCATCGACAGAATATCGATGAGACTTTTCGTGCTCTTCAAGATTGTCTTGAAGTGTTGCGTCTCTCGAATCACGTTCACGATCTCCTAGGCAAGAAGAACCATTACGCTGCACTTCGAGCCCTCGATGAATTACAGAATGTTCACCTTAAGGAAATTACCCAGTACAAGATTGCTGAGATGATACAGCGTTCTGTTCCTGCTACTCAGAGAGCTATTGCCGAAGCCGTTATGTCGGATTTAAATACCTGGCTGTATCGTATTCGTGAAATGTCACAATATTTGGGAGAGATAGCACTCTATCACACCGATCTTAGGAAGACTCGACTGAAAGAAAAAGCTGAGAAGATTCCTTACCTGAGTCAATTCAAGCTCAACTCGGCGATTGAACTGGTTTCCGATGAACATGAGGAGTACGACCTGCTTCAAAATGATGATCTGCAGGTGGATTTCACCCCTTTGTTTGAGTGTTTACATATCCACCAGTCCCTAGGTCAGATGGACAAATTCAGAGCTGAATATGCGACAACAAGACGACGACAAAAGGACCTCTTACTTCCGACATCGATAACCCTGGTCGATGAAGATGGCGCTAGTCTGCACACGCTGCTAGAGGAAATGACCGGTTTTGCCATCGTGGAAAGGTCGACAATGAAAAGGGTTCCAGATCTCAGGTCGCCTGTCGATGTATGTGACAATGGGATTTGATCTTGTCTCTTGAAGGCTATGCTCACACCTGAGCTCTCACTAGGTCGAGGAACTCTGGGATTCTATGTGCCATACAGCCGTCGGTCTGATTTCAGATGCTCTCCATGAAGTCGATAATGCCGAAAGTCTTCTCAAGATCAAAAATCTTATTGCACTATTTATGCAAGCCATGGACGTATGTAGCCCCCACCAATGAACCGGTTATCCAGCTCGATGGCTCACATCACACATAGACGTGGGGGTTTCCTGTCGGAGTCTTTGACAATTTTCTGTTGACCTTGTTTGGAAAATATGCAGAGCTGTTGAAGAAACGATTCAGTGATGATTTTCAAGAAGTTAGCAGAAGAGAGCCCCCGATTTTTGAGTATACGGACTGACGTATCTTTAGATTGTATCGACAGATGATTACATGCCTATGCCAATCCAGAATCTGGAGGAGTTTGACAAAGTCATCAACGTGAGCTGGTATACTCCAGAAAAGCCGCGAGAAGAGCAAGTGTAAGTCCACATGCGCCAACGGACTTTTTTTTCCCCTTTTTCTTTTTGAGACTAATGTATCTCCAGTTTTCCCTGTGTACTACCGTTCTCGCAGATGTACCCGCTATGCTGTATTGACATACGTAACTTCTTGAATCAGTTCTATTTCTTTTCTAATGATGATTTTCCTCACCCCGATGTGATCGATGAGACTCTCAAAACGGTAGGATGAGAAGAGACTAAGTAAATCGCCCAGGCTAACTGAATCTAGGCATTAGATGACCTTCTTTCCAACGAAGTTTGTGAGACTCTAGTTGAGCGTCTCAGCTCTCAGTATCTCGGACAGATTGTTCAGATACTGATAAACTTAGAACACTTTGAGATGGCTTGCAAGGAACTCGAAGTTCTTCTTGCTGCGGCGCGATCACAGAATTCGACAGTCGGCCCAGTTTCTCTCAATGCTACGGCAAAGTTCAGAAATAACAAGAAAGCTGCAGAGAAGCGTATCTTTGAAGTGGTCAATTCAAAGATTGATGATCTGATTGAGACGGCAGAATATGACTGGATGGCCGCTTCAGAGCCAACCGAGCCGAGCAATTATATGCAAACATTAACCAGGTTCCTCTCCAACATTATGAATTCTACATTACTTGGTCTCCCGACAGAGATTAAGGAACTCATTTATTTTGACGCCCTTAGTCATGCGGCGAATATGATTCTGGTGAGAAGATTTGTCCTCAAAGTGAGATCGTTGACCTTCTGACTTTTCATTTAGGCATTACCTCTGTCACCGGATGTCAAGAAGATCAACCCAAACGGCGTCGCAGCATTGGCCAAAGATGTTGAATACCTTACGAAGTTTGTTGATGGACTTGGTGTACCAATTTTGCGGGAGAATCTCGATGAGCTGCAGCAAACAGTGAACTTGCTGCAGTCAGACAACACAGACGAGTTTTACGACATCTCGATCAGGAATAAGAAGTATGGCAGGGTTGACGCTATGAATGGTCCCATTTTGCTGGAAAAGTGAGTGCTGCACTCAACTGATCTTTTGCTTCTTGGCTGACCGTTGGCTAGGCTCACGCGAACGGTACAAAGCCCATCGAAGACAGATAAATTTGCAGCGCTCTCTTCAAGATTTGGGATGAAGTCGTAGTTACATACATAAGGCCTTTGAGGTCAACGATGCACAAGTCCATAGTGACGACGGAATGTACATTACAATGGATCGGGTAGCTCAAGCAGAGCATTTGTCATTTTTTTTGCCTTGGCTAGTAAGCCCGAAGTAATACTAAAGTAATGGCTATTAGTGGATTTAATAGCTCTCCTCTTCTCCCATAGTCGCTCCAGCTCCAAAGTCATTGTAATCCGTAAAGTTAATTTTTGCTGCCTCTGAATCATGCGGGGATGACGCAGAGTGTTCGAATGACCATCACTTCTCAAACCGTCGGAACCCGTCAGTCAATGCAAAATACCAATCTAAAGAACATAAAGGAATTGAAGATACTATTTAAAGAAATTTATGGGAAAGACTTACCTGCTGTGGTGGAAGGTGAGGGTATGCCGCATACATCCCTTCAAACATTTGCGGCTGAGGTTGTCCATACGCTGCAGGATCGGATTGAACAGCACCAGGATACATACCCGGCTGGGGCCTATACTCCTGATCCTGAGGGATAGCATGTTGTCCAAGCGATCCGTAGTCAGGCGGGGCCATATGGTGTTGGGGATGCTGGACTCCGGATTGAGACTGCGGAATATGACCGGCACCGGGGGCCGTGGAAGTTGGTGCTGTTGAGCTTGTTGCTCCGGATGCCTGACCGGATCTCTTTGCGTGCGATGTAGCCTCCTCCCTCGGTACTATGTCAATAAGAAAATCAAACATGTCAGACTTAGAAAGTGCTGCCGCGATGTCAGACCGTTGAAGAGTCCTCCGTTTGTTGTCTTCAGCATGTATCCACGCGCGCATGGTTAGCTCTGTGATGAAGATGTCGCAGCCTTTTGCGAATAATATTGGAGCCTCTGCAGATATCATTTTCACCTCTGGATCAGCTTTCATAACCTTCTTTATGCGCGCCAAGGGTAGCTGATGGATTTTATAGTCATGATTGTCCGATTCAAGGTGATTGATGACGTGTTGCCAGTACGTAGTCAGTATGTCGCGAGAGGTGCCCTGGAGGCCTTGATTCACCTGTACGATGGTCAATGTTAGATAACAAGGCATGCACTGTTGATTTAGCTTATTATATATGGGAAGGTGGTAAGTGGTAATGATTCTGGAACTACTCGGATCATTCTCACATTTGCCCATGTGCCAGTATATAACTCAGGGACTGGCGCGAATCCTTGTGCAGAAAGCTGCCCATGTGTTACATTGTCAGTATCCTAACTTGATACTTGATTTGAGCAACAATCATTGATCTCTTGCCCAAAAAGATCCAATGCACAGAAGAATAATCAACGTACCGCCGCGCTAGCACCTGTGAAACACACTGTATCAGCATGGAGAGAATGAGAAACTGTAAGCTCGATACCAAGCCTACGAACCATAGTGGCCGCCGTTCCTGATGTCATAGACAGGCTGCTGCCTGTTCTGTTGCTGTCCAGAAGGCTGGGAAGTTTGTTCCATTTGGACAGGCACTCCTTTGATGAATCAGATGTGCAAGAAATATTTGCTTGTCAATGATAGAAGTCCCTCGAGTCAGGGTCGCGGGAAGTCGATAGACAGGACTAATAGCGCAAAGCTCAGGGTCCCCAAGAGACCCGTATTATTAATTTGACTCTGATGGACAATGGAATAATTTGAGCCACTGCTTGTCACCAGAATAGATGGATGACAACAAATGGAAAGGCGCGTCGTGATGTGACATGACAGGTGAAATGGAAGTGTCAGCCAGTGGCTGATTGTGACGTTTGCAGAAGGCGGGTGGGAGGGGATGGCTCTAATCCTAAGAGGTTAGCGGCATTCCGAGCGGGGTCCGCCACAGCAGTATTTGGAAGTTTAGGATTCTCCATCACTATTATCATTATTTCATTAATAGATCTGTTAGCTAGGTAGGTATTAGATGTTGATAACTTGATGAATGATAACTAGATCTTGGAGTTGATGAGAGGATGATTATATAGGCACCATTATAAATATTGGATCTGTGATATTCCAGAAAGATTCAACTAGTAGCTATGTACTTTGCTGTACGTACATGTATCAATCATGGCAGAGCAAGATATTAAACTAAATGCAACATCAAAACATGACTCTGCTCTTTAGGAGCAGAACCATACATGCATGGCATCTTTGTCAGTGTTCTTAGCTAGGTACCTAGGTAGGTAGATAAACACCATCTCCGAGTCAGTATGACTAACCCTAAAGCTTGCGTACCTACCTACTATAGTTTGAAAGGCACCAATGACTATTCACATTGGTATTGAGCCTGCTATAGCTGATTCGTCTGTGAGCTTGCGCCTATATGGTACGGAGTATACAGAGCAAATAGATACCTAGCTAGTGATAATAATGTCTCAATAATAATAATGAGGCTAGGTACCTACCGAGCTATCCAGTCGGTGAACGCAGGCCCCACTCTCTAGGATCTTTCTAGGTCCCGAGGTCCTTTTTTTTAAGACGCGCTAAAATGGCATTGCTTGGCAACGTACGGAGGGAGCATGGAGAAAAAAATTTCTTCCTACAAACTTTTACTATTATTCTCTCCTTCATAAGTCTAGCAAGAAGTTCAATCCAGCTCTCAATTAAAGCCTTTTTTTTCCAACCCTTTATCTTAAAAGAACTTTCGTTATTGGGGTTAGGACATGCTAGACTCATCGTCTTCGAGAGAGACCGTGTCTCAAGAAGATACGCTCACAGATGATGATATCCAACAACTTCTTCTACAGGCAGAGGCCCGCTTACGTTCGTCGGAGTCCTCAACTTCTAATACGTCAAGTCTTGCGCCGTTAGAGGATAAAAACAATGCTGCTTGCGGACCGTACGCTTTCCTTATCTTTGCGCATTGACTACTCATGTCTCGCTGACATGAACCTCAAAGGATTCCTAAAATACCTTCAAGCCAGGGTCTCCAGGCTTACATCCACCAGAAAGATGATGTCGCCACTGTTGACAATACACGGGTTATTGATACTTCTCAGAAGAAGTTGTCAGATAAACCCTGGTCTGTCGAATCATTAACATCACGATCAAAAGTCAAGGTTAGTCTTATCCATTTTATTCAGTTTAATAATCAATACGTTGTCGTGATTAAAATTTCTATTGCCTTGTGCACTCGATGCAGTACATTCAGTCCGTCCTGGGCTGTCCTGCTTTCATGAGAGCTTCATATGTTATCATAGTTACTCTGAACTTTTGGCTATTACTTGTTTTTGCCTTTAGGTCGCGTATAATTGAGCTGTCTTTAACTAACCATCGAAAATCTCATAGGAGAAACAAAGTGCCGGTGGTGATTGGTTTGATTTGCCGAAGACTAAACTGACACCTGAGTTGAAAAGAGACCTACAGTTGCTTCGAATGCGTACAGTTCTTGATCCTAAAAGGCATTACAAAAAGGATGATAGCAAGGCAAAGCCGCCCGAATTTTCTCAGGTTGGCACTGTGATTGAGGGCCCTACTGAATTCTTCAGCGCCCGTATCCCCAAGAAGGACCGGAAGAGTACATTTGTCGAGGAGGCAATAGCGCTTGAGCGAGAATCCGGCCAATTCAAAAGAAGGTACAACGCCATCCAGGCTGCCAAAACCAGCGGAAAGAAAGCCTACTACAAATGCCTCCGAGCAAAAAGGCGTCGCAAAGGAACTATATGAAGTGGTATTGATCCATAAGTCTTTGTTCGATCCTTAAGTACACCTTTTCAAAGTGGTCAGGGGGCTATCAGGCACTTGGCAGTGCAGCTAGCCATCTGAACCCAGCAGGTTCGTCTTCGCTTTGGCAACAGCAAAGCCTACATGTCACTCTGCTGTTCGCTTGGCTCGAAGATATCCACAATGACTTGCCCAACGAGCCTCTGTGATTGAGGTCAGTATTACGTTCACTGCTTGGGTAGGGCGGACCCTTGTTCCCACAGACTCACCTGCATGTCCACGGCCGCAAGACGTCCAGCTTCTAGTACTTCTTCATGATCCGCCTTCCCTTCTTGCAGTATAGCATTGAGATCATTTGGGGTTGACCGCTGAAGAAGATGATCATCTCCACGTGGGACTGGTGAGAGGACAGCATTATTTGTGACCAGGCTGAGTGCAAGCACTCGCATGCCACTGTGTCTTGCTACGATGATCTCAGGCACTGTTGACATACCAACCAAATCCGCACCTAGTTGCCGTAACATACGGCATTCAGCCCGCGTTTCATAGCTAGAAGAATGTCAGCTTGTCAATCCAACGTCGAGAAAGTTCATCAAGGGTTATGGCTCACCTAGGTCCAGAAACAAAAGCGTAAACCCCTTCGTGGAGCCTCCTCCCTGTCTCCTGTGTGTTCAGTTTTCTCCATGCTTTGTGAACAAAGCGGCGCAGCTCCAAATCATATGCATCTGATAGGGGGGGAAACGAATTCCAAATTTCTCTTCATTGGGTCCCCGCAGAGGATGCAAGCCAGCCAACCCAGCCAAAAATATATGCTACTTTGACTCATAAGCACACTAGAACATTAATGGACGCTTTGGAATGACGGTATACATACATCATTCAGGAGTGTTATATCGCCCACAGCATACTCAGGATTCAATCCACCAGCTGCATTTGTTACTGTGAATTTAGGTCAGGAAGGACAGGCTTTCCATCAAAATCTCGTTTTGGCTTACATATTACCACGTCGACGCCTAATAACTTGAATACTCGGATCGGAAGAGTTATGCGCTCCATAGAGTGGCCTTCGTAGTAACTTCATGAAACCTCTCAGTTACCGGGAATCCAGGCAGAACAGTGGAGAGAAGCTTACTGTGTTCGACCAACCATCAACACGACCGGTATCTTTTTCCCGAGAAACCCAAAAACCAACTTCCCCGCATGCCCCGAAACTAGTTTTGTAAGAAGCAATACTTCGTGACGACAGGAATTGGTATTAGAGGAGAACCTTACCTGTTGACTGTGGGAAATGGGGTATGGACGTGTAATCATATTCAGCCCGTGGCTTCTCATGCACCGTGTCTGCAAGACCTCCTAACCCAGAGCCACAAACGATAGCAACCTTCGGATTTTGGAGCGCTACTTCCAGGCCTTTTCTCAGGAACTGAGCCGCCTCCTCGGCTTGTGCATAGACTGAACGGTTCTGCAGTAAATCGGCCATGACACCAGGTATTCGGAGATAGAACCAAGTCTTACTGCGAGTGAATTGGTGGCAGAGAATGGGGGTTCAGAAAGTGAAAGAAATGTCGGAACTTTAATCACAACTGAGCACAAGGATGGGATTGTGGCCAATTCCTTTAAACTTTGTGATTGTCTAAGATAGCAAAAGACAATCTTAGAACCTCAAAGGCAGTATAAAGTATGTCCAATTCCAGGAGAACTATTCATATTTGAATGGAATGCATCGGTGAACGTTCAGCAATGTAGATTCTCGTAACTCTTTTTAGTTAAAGGGAAAGACGATACCTTTTTCAAGCCATCCAGCATTACTCAGACTGAGGAAATAGGAGCCAGTTTTTTCGTCTTTATTCTCATAAATACCAATTGGGACCTACTCAAGAGAAACAGAGCAACGGCGTCTTCTAGATTTCGGACTCCTAGTTTGTTGGGGTAGAGAAAATCAGATGAAGATTTGTACCAGAGGGCCTTGACATCAGATAGGTGATATTGAAATTTGCAAATTTTTCGAGCAGGAGAGATGCAACTGTCTGTTCTATGATAATCGTCGCAATGGCTTGTAATGGATTCCAAGGTTGAAGTGAATTTCGCCTGGTACGGCTAGTGGTAGAACTAATACCTACCGGTACGTTGTCGGGTTGCAGTTGAGCCCGGCAGAATGTAGGGCGGTGAGTTAAAATACCTTCTGGAATTTGATCCTTGCAATTCCAGGTTCCTCCGCGGAAGGCATAATACAGAGTAATTCCCAACACTGCCTAGTCAATTACAATAGAATTAACGAAAATTTGAAGATATCAATTTTATATCTTAATATGCTCTCGCGCTCGTGCTTTCGTCCCATTTGGGGGGCGAAACAACAGTTGAAAGTATCGGGCCCGAAGAGTCTTCACTGTATTGAGGATGCTGACGATTTCAGGTTTCCATCTCTTCTCGAGCAATTGCAACTTCCAGCCAAGAGACAACTTCTCCTAGTGCCGAGCCGCAGCCGCATACTGTTCGTCAGCTTCAAAGACCGTCCTTTCGGTAGGTTCTCCAATATATGAATGGACAAAACACTGTACTGACGGGCACGCATCCAGCGAAACGGAAGCAACGCAGTCGGAAAATTTGCCAGTTAAGCCCTGGTTAGTTACTCCTATTTATTTATACGATAGCCTTTTCTTTGACTGATCTGAATTGATAGGGCGGAACGCTTGAATGACGTCGGCCAGAAATTTCGTTTGCCCAGGAGTGTTCAGGCGATCTATTTGCGGCCTTTGCGTAGAAAGGCAGAATACGGTTTGCCTGTCTGCGATCTTCAGCTTCGTTCCTACAGTGTACGCAATCTTGAGTTCTTCGCCGATTTTGCGATACGTGCAGCCTATTATCTCAAACTTCCCGTATCCGGTCCCGTCCCTTTACCACGTATTGTTGAACGCTGGACTGTAATCCGAAGCAATTTTGTCCACAAGAAGAGCCAAGAAAATTTCGAGCGGATAACATTACGCCGTCTGATACAGATCAAGGATGGACATCCTGATACGGTGCAGATTTGGCTTGCATTCCTAAGAAAGCACGCGTTCTACGGTGTTGGCATGAAGGCAAATGTTTGGGAATTTGAAAGTCTCGGTAAGAACTCTCATCTGGTATTTTGACCAATACATGACAGCATGTCGCTGACCATTGATATCTGATAGATGTTGGCAAGACAATGGATGCAACTGCAGAGGATGTTGAGAAAACCCTTGAACCTTATTTCTCACAATTCGGTCAGCGCAAGGATGCGAAGATAGAGCGGTCAATATCCGAGCTTCTGAGGAGCGAACGGTTCTTGAATAGTAAAAGTCCTCTAACTCAAGTCCGCAAGGATTGAGCGTCGCGAAGTTTCATGCCTTAAGCCCTTTTCCTTTCTGTCTCCATTGTATTTTACAAGGCTGCGTTATTATGGGCTTGGTTCTATGTTCATTTTCTGGTTTTAAGAATTAGGTCGTATAGCATACTGGTTTCGTAACTAGTTTCAACTGAGTTATCCAATCTTGAATTTGGCTACATTTTGTGGGCTTCTTCTGCCTCACTAACGCCAGACACTTTCCAGATTAAGATGAATTTGTAGATAATGCCAATGGCACTGGATGCAGATTTCCAAGTGCCTCAAGACTAAAGAGGTCAGTCACAAAAGCAAAGTAGCGGATGTGCACGTGATGCTTGCTGCAGTATTCCTCTGGCGCTATGTTTTTGTCTACCTACCTAACCTATTTCTGGCTATTCCTGGCTCTCGTTCGGCGATCACGATGATTGCTAACACCTTCAAGCCCCTGATACGCTATCTGCAGTGCCAAAAAACTGGAATCGCTAGCAGCAAACCAATTGCCGCTGTCTTCCTTCCTCTCCAGTCGCGGTTATTCTGCTCGTCCCAAAGTACCAAAAGCTCGAGTCCACAACGTATCATCTTCTCTGGTATTCAACCGACAGGAATACCACACCTGGGAAATTACTTGGGAGCACTACGTGAGTGGGTACGACTACAGGACTCTGCAACCGAGGGAAGCAAATTGTTTTTCTCCGTTGTTGATCTACACGCATTGACAGTCCCTCAAGAGTCTACCCGTCTCCGTCAATGGCGAAAAGAAACTTTTGCAACGCTCCTTGCCATAGGTCTCGACCCCAGTCGGTCTACTATTTTCTATCAATCTGCAGTATGCACTCCGACTTCCTTGTTCTTATTTTGGAAATCTCTACTTTTCACGGCATTCACTGAAAGTTGCTTAGGTGCCTGCACATGCAGAGTTAATGTGGATTTTGAGTACAGTGGCTTCAATGGGTTATCTTTCGCGCATGACTCAGTGGAAAGTGCGTCGCTCATATCAATGACAAGTTAAGAAGAAAATGACGCAATTCATTTGAAGAGGTCGAAGTCCTTATATTGACTTTCTCTAGAGTAAGCTTCAATTACCTGAACACACCAGCCTGGAACATTCAAGCGCAAAGTCCAAGCTGAGGCTGGGGCTTTTTTCTTATCCCGTTCTCCAAGCGGCCGATATATTAGTACACAGGTCAGTATGGGACCACTGCCTTCTCGGAATCCTTTCAGATTAACTTTTGCGCAGAGCTACTCATGTTCCCGTTGGAGATGATCAAAAGCAACATATTGAATTTACGCGGTATACCGCGAATAGCTTCAATCACATTTACGGTCCACTTTTCCCTGCTCCACAGGCTCTGATCTGTGAGTGTACTTGTGTAAAGTTAGATATTGCAGACCTCTGACCTTTAGTCTCGAACCCAGCTCCGGCCAGACGGGTAATGTCCTTGAAAGATCCAGTTCAAAAAATGTCCAAATCGGATGTCGAACAACGCTCCAGAATCCTGCTCACAGACTCGCCGGAAGACATCCACAAGAAAATAAAACTGGCACTCACAGATTCGGAACCAGATATCAGCTATGACCCAATTCGTCGACCGGGTGTATCGAATCTGATCGAAATCTTGAGTCATATTGACTCTGAGAAGAGATCCTGTGACGAATTAGCCCGGGAATTCAAATCGGCCGGTATCAAAGCTCTGAAAGAGCATGTCGCCAAAACATTGAGCGATTATTTGAGGGATATCCGAGAAAAGTACTCTGACATCATGGTAAAGGACGCCAGCTATATTGATAGGATTGCAGATATAGGAGCCCAAGAGGCCCGCGCGAATGCCAATATTACTATGCAGTCGGTGAAGTCTGCTTTGGGCTTATAGATAACACTCAAGTTTAAACTATGCAGAGCTCAGAATTCAGTGTGCCCATTTAGGCACCAGGGCCCTAATGCTGCTGAGGCAGGTGAGGAACTTGGTGTTTATGTTCAATATATCATAATTACTGCCCCACAGGTATGTTTGTGCATGACATTATTTATATGTGTGTATGTTCATGTTTGACCCTGGTTATTATAACAGTAGCCATTATACTGCAGTTGGCATGGAACCTAACAAACTCAACACCAGGCTGTTGGGACTGAACTATATTATCACTATGTGGATGTATATTATGGGATACAACCTCATGGCTTCCATTTTGTTGGTCCATGGAGCATATCCAGTCTTCGTTTTTGTAGACATGGCATTGCTATCATCTGCAGGGGCAATGTCAGAGCAATTGTAGTGTATTCTCCCACTGTCTCTTTAGCGGTTTGCTTGGATATAGTGGATTATAAGGCTCATCCTTAGTGGCTTTAAAAGCAAGCTCAATGGGAGCGGTTATTGGCCTAATATGTTTTAGTATCACTGTGAATGAGACATGACAAAACAAGGTTTGCAGATAACTACCTAGGTAGGTAATTATTTGTATTTGGATAACAGGAACCATGTGGCACATGCCTAGTGCTATTGCCAGAGCACCACTGATGCACACTATATATGGGCATGTGTATAGCAATTATAGTCTATTTATCACATAGGGGAGCTCAGCTGGGCCCATCATATCCTAATGTAATGAGAAGTGATTGCGAGTTCAAGACTCAGTCACACCCAAAGATTTACAGCAGTATATAGTACTCTCATAGAAATTTATTTTATCATGTGCAAACCTCATGCTCTATTGATTTTATGGCAAGTTCGCATTCGGCTATCATATGGAATTTGATTTTTTTTTTAGAAAAAAAAAAGAAAGGGAATGGGAAAAAAAAGAACCCTGTAGGATTTATGACACAGTATAAAGCAGTAATATGGCCTACAGTGGATAACCAAGTGATGTCAACTATATGCAAGCTGGGAAACAGCTTGATCCAATTTGCATAAGTGTACTACATTCAGAATAACCTATATCCATCCCCATGAGGATTGTCAGGACTGGCACACTAGTTGTACTGCAACTGAATCTGGATCAAAGGCAATGACTAAGACAGTACGGACAGACGAATTCTCAGTTAATACGCAGTATAAGTATGAAGAGATAGATATATATGATGAGAAAATCAGCTCTTGCTTTTACATAAAGGCTTCTTCCTCTTGTACTGTACAAAAATTGCAATACCGACCACCGGAAATGGAGTGAAATCTACTATATGTGAGATACTCTATAGCGACAAAACCTACATAATTACTAGCCCCTCTACTCTTAATAGCCAGGTACTCTGTGCAGAGAACAGCTAGATGGGTTCAAGTAAGTACCTGTGCTTTCCAAAATCTGATCTGGGCCCACCCAGGTTAATGAGGTTGGCCGTCCAGGTACTCCGTAGTACGGAGTACAATGGAACCCTTTCCCCTCTTAAGTTTACGCGTCCGTGTTCTATTATTATTTCCGGGAACTCGTCAGCCTCCACGTCATCATGCCGTCGAGCCGCACAAATTTCCTTGCAATGGCGTAGGCTACTCCTTATGTACGATTCAATCCACAAGGTTTGACTGTAACTCTCCAAGTGAGATATTTACAGGGTCGTGTATTAACACATTTTGTATAGTTAGACTAACTATTCATTTGTTGTACTGCCACCTAAAGGGGAAAGAGTCCATGATATTATTCTATATGCGATTGATGAAATCGGCTCATACTGGCAGCAATGATGGCATGTTAAGTAGACTGGCTTGATTACCTCAGCAAACAGGAGCAGCAATAGATATTGCATATCCCGCAACAACCTCCACACGGTAATCATATCCAATGCACCAGCGACTGTTGAATAGGATGAAATAATCAACATATGACTCTCTTTTCCTTTCTTTGGAGGAGGTGGAATGTCGAATGTTAAACTGAATTCAAAGCGTCAAGGCGGATCTACCGGGCCACCGACCCGGCTGTTCAGGCCGTTTGCAGCTAACAAGCGCATGAAATCGGGGCGGTGGCACGCGGAGCCACGGGGCTGAGTCTGCGACTGTCTGACAGCTCCTATGACGATGACGATGATCCTTGGACTCTGAAGCCAAGTGGGGATCAGCGCTTAACCCCGAATGGACCGATTCGCTGCGATATCATTACTGTACAAAGTACTCGGTACTTAAAACGATAAAAAGGACGATGCCCCCCGACGACGCGCTTGTAAGCGCTTCCTTACCCTGGGAAATGGAATACTTGTGACCAGTGTCATTTATATCTTTCCTCGCCATCCACGCCAATAATAATTCATCCAGCCATATTCTCGTCCTGTGGATAGAGACTACAATAGTCGGCCGGACGTTCGCAGACTGCTTCCAAAGTCACACTGACTCCTTCACTGCGGCGTCGCCTCAAGTCTTTACCAGAACTGACCCTCGATTTTCCTCAGTGAGCTAGCTATTCCTCCGTTCCACGCCATGCGGGGCGCATCACTCCTGTTGCTAGCCTCCCTTATTTTCCCCTCTGGGGAAGCTCTGTGGCTTCGCAAGAGAGATGTGCCGGCAGTCGTAGGGTTAGATATTCAGCGCAAGCATGTGTCTGATCCGGCTGGGAGAGACCGCTTGAGGAGAAAACGGGACAAAGTGGTTAGCCAGTCGCTTGATAATGAGGTAGGGCTACAACATGAATTCCCTGACAGATGCCCATTTGTACCCAGCGATGTGGTTGAATTTAATGTGCCGCACTGCGTAATCTTGAACCTTTGCTGACACAATCAGGAAACTCTATACTTCTGTAACATTACACTTGGAACGCCTCCGCAAAAGCTACGCTTAACTCTCGATACTGGAAGCAGTGATTTGTGGTGCAATGCTGCCAGCTCCCGTCTCTGTAAAAGCAGAGGCGATCCTTGTGACGTGTCTGGGACATATGACCCCCATTCTTCATCGACGTACAAGTTTGTCTCATCGGATTTTAACATCTCGTATGAAGATGGATCCGGTGCATCCGGTGACTATGTTACTGACACTCTTACGATTGGCGGTGCAACGCTAAAGAATTTCCAATTCGGCGTTGGTTATTCGTCAACCTCTCAAGGTATGTACAATTCACAAGGTCCGTAGCAATATTTCAGATCTGATAATGGCTTCTTTTGTCTGGCAGAGGGCGTACTGGGGATTGGATATGCCACCAATGAAGTACAAGTCAATCGAAATGGAGGATCCGCTTATGCAAATCTACCCAAGGCGATGGTTGATAATGGACTGATCAACTCCAACGCATACAGTCTGTGGTTAAACGACTTGGAAGCGAGCACTGGATCCATTCTTTTCGGCGGAGTCAATACCGAAAAGTTCATTGGTGAGCTGGCGACATTGCCTATCCAGCGCGAGAATGGCCAATATGTGGAGTTCATCATTGCACTTACTGGACTTGCGCTCAGCAATGGCTCGACCAGTAATACATACAGATCCGATTCGCTCCCAGCTGCCGTACTCCTCGACTCTGGAAGTAGCCTGACATACCTTCCGGATTCGCTGGTCCAGAGCATTTACAATGACCTGGAAGTGAATTACGATTCCTCAAGTGGAACAGGGTACGTCCCATGTTCTATGGTGAACCAAGATATCAACTTAAACTTCACGTTTTCCGGTCCTTCGATTCCAGTCGGTATCAATGAGCTCGTCTTGGACCCGGGAACCGGGCTTACATTTTCCGATGGCACGGCGGCATGCGTTTTTGGCATTGCTCCCGCAGGTGACAGTACCGCAGTCTTAGGAGATACTTTCCTACGCAGCGCATACGTAGTGTATGACCTCGAGAACAACGAAATATCGTTGGCAAAAACCAACTTCAACTCAACAAAGGACAACATCTTGGAGATCGGAACAGGCACGGCCGCTGTACCCGATGCCACTGCAGTTTCCAACCCAGTCACATCAGTTGCAATTGGGGCAGGGGGGGCCAGGATCGGGGGCCCATCAGGAACTGGCATTGTGTTCCCTGGTGCCCCTGCATCTGCTACTAGCAACGCTGCAGCCGTTATGCCGACAAGTATTCCAAGGCATCTAGCTGCCGGGATTGCAGGAGCCGGGCTTCTGCTAGCTATTTAAATTTCCTGTGATTTTCTGATTATATTTATTGGGGTGTTTGGAAACGTCTTCATTTTTTTGATTGCTTTTTTCTATCTGTAGCAATTCACTAGAACTTGGCACTGATACTGACATACCATAGACTGCTATGTGATATCAGGGTATCTGACACATTCAATGTGAATATGAGCAGTCACTGGCTATTCTGGTCCAAGTTTTTGTTTGGCCTTTATGTACTTTTCTTTTCGCTATCTGAACAGCTTGCTGTCTTTCTATGTGTCAGGGCAACAGCTGTCAACAGACATGTACTTCATACCTGTATGTATGTACAGTGCACATACTGCTCCTGACCTTTTGGGCACATAAGGAAGCCCTTAGGGGAGCCTATAGTGAGCTTATAAAGGAGCCAAAAACTGTGCAACTAGCATGTATGCAAAACCATAGTCCCTATGGTGCGCAAATAGTTGCTGCTGCATGTTGCAGGTGAAACCTTGTTTAACTGCCTGTGTAACTGCCGCCTTCTTCCCAATTTGTACTAGCGCCTTTGCTTAAGGCCTCAGGGCCTATATCTTCTACTGTTTGTATAATAGAAAATCTCTGTTCTTTAGAAAATCTAACTATTATCTTCCTTCCTATATTTTATTAGGTTATGGCCCAGATAGCTTCTTTTTATTAAAAATAACCTCTTTATAGGCATTTCTAGGCCCCAGCCTTTATATTAAATTTACCCTCCCTTATTATTATTAGTATAATCTATTATACTAGTGCTAGCCTAGATAACTCCTACCCTAGTTTACTATAAGCCAAATTACTTTATAGGTCTTAGGATCTCTTATAAAATTAAAATAACCTTATTTTATAGTACCTAGGGTCTTAGGACCTCTTATAATATCTATAGGCTTATCTCTAGGTAACATTATTAATACTTAGTCCTAGGACCTAATATCTTTTTAAAAATATGTCTTTTTAAATAAGGTATCAAAAAAGTACTATATTTATCCTTATTAAGGGTATTATCTTAGGCCCTATATTATTATAGTATCTAGGATACTTGTCATCCTTTATAAGCTTATTAAGCACCTTATTATTAGTTAAGGGAAGAAAGTTCTTACTTCTCCTGCTCATTAAGTATCTTATTATTAGTTAAAGGAATAAAAGTTCTTATCTAGGGACTAAGATCTCTAGATCTTATATAGTTCCTGTTGTACTTAGTTCCCTAGATTAGATAGATCTCTAGATCTTATATAATATTCTATACTACTAGAAAAGAGGCACATAAAATTTAGATATCTTTATTATCTATAGTGGCCCTAGGATCTTTAGATCCTATATACCTCTGGCTATTATCTTTATTCTTAATAGACTAGATCTCTAGATTCTATATATTTAGCTCTATACTAAATTAACCTAATTCTTCCCTAAAGACTCTATATCTTAATTAATAATAGTATTAATAACTTTATTATTTAATATCAAGATATATAAGGCTATGCCTAAGCTATATAGCTTATTAAACTAGGACTAATAGAATGAAACACTTAAACTTATATATCTCTAGAAGAACTAAAACAACTAGCCTATAGTCATTAGAACTATAATAGCTCCTATTAGGCTACCTCTTTATACTTCTATAGATAATTATCTTATATAATAAGTTATTTAATATCTTAATACCCCTGAGAGTAGGTTAATTAATAATATCTTTAAGAAGCTAGAAAAGAAGTCAAAAGTCAGAATATTAAGATTATATCTAACTATAAATAATAAGCCTAAGAAATAATATATAATTTAGAACCTAAAGCCTATATCTTTAGCATCAGGAATATATATTAAGTATATTAAATACTTAAAGACTAGTATAGTTATAAAGGCCCTAACTTTATACAGCTCCTATAGTAGAAGCTATACCTTATACTATAATAGACTCTTTAGACTACTAAGTCTTCTTTTATAAGTTCTATAATACTATTATTAAAATAAAAAATATTAAGAATATTAATAACTAGCTTAAGTAATATCTCTTTCTATAAGCTTTATAACCTATTTCTTACCTTAAACCTTTCCTTAGTTAGATTACTTCTATATAAGAAGAGTTATATAAGCCTCTAAGAGCTTTATAATTAGTTTAAACCCTTTGAATACTAGTGATTATTTAATAATAGACTTACTAAGAGTTCTAATAATAATTACTAGTCCCTCTCAGTAAATTCTATTTTTAGGGGGCATAATACTAACTATAGAGGCTATAGTAGATATAGAAGGTTATACCTAAGGTTCTTAACCTACTAATAATATAAATTCTACTAATAATAATACCTTATCTTATAGGATATAGTCTAATATAGATAAGGGTATTATCTAGTATCATTTTTATAATAAATTTGGCAACTATTACCTATCTGCCTATTCCCTTAATCCCTCTAATGCTAGCTCTATAGATTAAGGCTATTGCTATAGCTATAGTAGTTATTATGGCATAGATATAGGGGGTATACTACTATTACCTCTAGGGATACTAAAGATCTCTTATCTACTGAACTATCTACTAATTCTAACTCATACTCTACCAATATAGTCTCTATAGATTCTATCTTTGTTAATACTATAATACTCTTTGCTAGAGAAGCCTCTACTTTTTAGTAGATAAGGATGATTTCTTAGATTATTAGATACTAGATTCTAGATCCTCCTATTATAGAATATAGTAATATAACCTCTTTATAAACTTTACCCTTAAGATAATATTAATTACTACTATAACTAATTAAGTCTTCTATACTAAAGATATAATAATATTATCTTCAACCTTACTGCCTAGGACTTAGTAAGATCTATCTTATTAATGCCTAGCTGGCTCTAACCTTTATATATAATCTGCTTTTAATCTAATAACTTATACTATATAGTATATCTACTATATTCTATAAGAATAATATAACCTTACTATCTAATAGCTACCTTAAAGCCTATATTAATTATATTAGAAACTACTACTATCTCTAAATAGCCTTATCTACCTTAAAAAGCCTTAAACTCTCTGCTTATAAGCTTATAATAGTATAACCTTTTAAAGTCCTTAATATTATTGCTGCTTCCTCCCTCTCTAAAGCTAAACCTAAACTAATATCTATTAAACTTATATATATATTATTATATTATTTATGCTTCTAAAGCCTATATTAAATAACTTATAGATATAGCTACTAGGATTATTCTTATAAAAGGTACTCTTAAGTAACCCTATTCTAGATATCTTTACTAGATACTTTATAGTTTAATAGTATTATTAAGATTAAAAATTATTATCTCTTTAAGCTAACTATTTTAATCTTTATTAAGATTAGCAAAACCCCTTATAAGGCCTTATATAGATATTAGCCTAATCTCTTTTATTTCTAAGTACTTAGCTATAAATACTAGGCTTATATCCCTAACGATAATTAGAAAAGAAAGCTGGCTTTATATATTATTAAGTACTATATAAGATATAGTACTAACTTATTATATAGTACTTAATAGTATCTATAAGCTCTATAATATCTACTTAAAATAGATTATTACCTGTTATAATATCTTTTAGGAATTAAATACTAATAACCTACCTCTATTAATAGTCAAGTATAATCTTAACCTTACTATAAACTTACTAAATATAATTCCCTAAGAGCAAATTAATTAGCTTTATCTTTATTATACCCTAGGTAATTTCCTTAATACTACCCTGCCCTATATTATTACTAACCCTATATTATCTATATTTATAAATAAATCACCTACTAATTTAATAGAAGCCTAACTAGCTAATAAAGTAAATAAGATAACTACATTTGCTTACCTTCTGTTATATTAAACCTATAGATAAACTATTAGATAGCTCTATATTAATTGCTCTATTACTAGATATATAATAATTACCTAAAGATTCTAATACTAATGATAATCTATTACTTTATTACTCTATATATATCTAGAAACTATCTTGTTATATTATTAAAGCTATATAAGGCTCTACTACTCTTCTTAAAGAAGACCCTAAATTTTAGAACTCTTTCTTTTTTTTTAATTAATTATTTACTAATGATCTTTGTTATTAATCTTTAAGGCTCTCTTAATTTTCTAACCCCCCTAAACCCCTTGATTCCTCCCTACTTAAGACCTATAATACGGCTATAAAAAACCTTAAGTCGTAATTAACTATATACCTAGAAATTAAGTAATAACTATAATATAGTACTTAGGTTATTAATTTTATCTTAGATATAATACTCTTATTACTATATTAGGTCTTTTATATAAAAGCTAATAGTAAATATAAAGCCTATCTAGTTATTAATGGCTTTAAATAGAAAAAAAAGGTTATAATTTCTATAAAGTCTATACTACTATTATAAAGCGTATAAGCCTAAAGATCTTCCTTACACTTACTATAAAACTTAGCTAATATATCTATTATTTTAACTTTATTATAGCCTTCTTTAATAGTAATTTAAAAAAAAGTTATCTTTATTTACCTCCCTAATAGCTATAAGGTCCCTAGTAAAATAGGCTAACTATTTAGGACTTTATGTAATCTTAAATAGTCCTTAACTTATAAGAATAGTATTTAATTATCTATAACTTCCTTGCCTTACTTAGATTCATTTAAATATATACTAATTATACTATCTATATAAAAGAGAATCTTATCTATATTAATAACCTCCTTGCCTTCTTAGAAAAGTACTTTAATATTATTAATAATAGTATTATCTCTTACTATCTTAATATAGGAGTTAAGTTTATTTCTTAAGGGATCTATCTCTTATAATCTAAATATATAATATAAATCCTAAAGTACTGTTACGAACCAACAGAACGGAGCGCTGTCCAACACAGCAACACAGGATGAAACACTACCCCGCAAGATTGACAGGATTAGGCATACAAGGTCACGTGATTTAGGAAGGTCCATTGATAAGATAAGCAGAGGAGTCCAACAAGGACCGTGGAAGGGAGGTCCAGTATGGACCATGAGAAGAAGGTCCAACAAGGACCGACAGAAGGAAGGAGATGGAGGACCAAAACAGAAGTTATAAAAGGGGGCTCAATCTCATGTATCTAGTCTTTCCTTACTCGCGCTCAATTCAATCCATTCAACCTGAGTTACTAAGATACTTGCTTTGGGGGTCAGTAAGACTTCTTACTACTAGTGGTATACTTCGGTATAGCTCTAGTAGGCGTTGCCTCTGACCTAGTCGTTGTCATCTGTCCATCTGAAGAACCCTTATCGTGCACCTTTGCGAGACCCCTTTGCTTGTGAGAGGTCGTTCGAGGAAGAGCCCTTCGCCAGGTAGGCCGTTGTCTCGAAGAAGGAGACCCGGATCGGTTAGATCGTCGCGTGCTCGTGAACGACATAGAGTCAGGAAGACTCCTTGATCCTTCCCTAACCACCATCGTTAAGTATCGACGACTACGGTTGGACCCAGCGCGTAACAAGTACTTTAATATAACTAGAATCCTATAATTATATAATAACTCTAATAAATAAAAAGTCTAAACTTCTCCCTTATAATAGTAAGGCCTCTAAAGATAATATTGCCTAGTATTAGTCTACTATTAAAAGCTTAATTTAGCTTATTATCTATACTTATATTAATGTTATATATAGTCTCTATTCTTTCTTCTTATCTCTCTAACCTTAGCTTTTAATATAAATTAGCTATTAAATGGGTCTTTTACTACCTTATTATAACTTATAATCTTTTTATCTTTTATATAGGATGTAATAGCTTATAGCTATACTAATACTAATTAGGCTAGTTTAAATACTAAAGCTCTAAATCTATATTGGATATATTTTATGCTTACTAGTAGCCCTATTCTTATTATTATTATTATTATTATTATCTTCCATTTTAGAGAGCGTTTTCAGTCAGAGACTATGCACGCTCTGCCTACCACCTAGGCAGTAGGGCTTAGTAGCTAATATCTATATACAGGTGGGTTATGCTATAGACCAGTCAACAGTGGGAACCTTCTATGAGGGACAGAAATAGGGAATGAGAGACAGGCTGTAGTATAATGTAAGAATCAAATGTTAAGGAACAGTAGGTATAGGTGGATTTAACAAAGAAAAAGAAATGAGAGAAAGAACAGAAAAAAAAAAAGGGAGTCAGGATAGGAGAGGTGGCTTAATAAGCATGATTAGATAATCTATGCCTAGTAAGCCTGGTTCTATGGGTTAGACTAGGTAGTAGGGTTCTTGCTTAATCATTAGCTCCTATGTGCCACTTCCTAGTGGCTATTTTTGTCTCCTTTAGGAATTCAACTAAACTTTCTTGGCCGTCCTTAGAAAAGAGATAGAAAAGATTATAATCTTTTCTATCTACCCTAGAGAATGCTCTATATCTGACATCTCTATAGGCTGGGCAATGGAATAGTAGGTGATATGGGGTCTGCTCCTGATTGGTTTGGCATAGATTGCATGTTCCACTATTATATGCAGGTAGCCTGACTAGGTATGACCTAAAATACCCATGACCTAGTTTTAGCTGAATAATAGATGACCACAGTTGCTTAGTCAGCTTTAATGGGCTAGGTTTCCACCTAGGCTGCATTTTAAATTGCTTATAGTGGTCACTAATCTTGGCTTTGCCCCATATATCTTGCCATTCTTCTAAGGCCTTGCTTTAGCT
>NW_013563203.1:0-9449 GCF_000968595.1 Rasamsonia emersonii CBS 393.64
ATCTCATGAAGGAGGTCTTTCAATTCAGGAAGCGCAGGCTCTTATTCAAAGTCAAATTTCAGATGAAAATCAGGTGCCGCTGGTTATGGCTACTACGGCCGCGGAGGCAGCTTCTGCACCTCGTACGCGCGCGCCGCCAAAGTGTACTAACTGTGGAACTATTGGGCATATACGGACTCGATGCCCTAATCGCTCTAATTCATAATTTTTGTAAATAATTGCTGTTTTGGGTAGTAATAAAACTTCAAATTCTGCACAGTATTTGAAGGTGCGGGTGGGTGATCGGAGCGACCGGGTGATCGGAGCGGCCGGGAATTACGTTATCATACCTGGGAGTTCCTCGTGCGCACGCAGTTGAATAAGTACTATCTGAGCGATTTGGTCGATTCCGACATAGCCCGGCCGAAGGAGACGCACCGAAGATACCGCACGTGGGAAAACCTGTCCCGGAAAGTCAATGCGTGGTTGGTCCTCCAGCTCGAGCCGGCGATCATCGCTGGGCTTCTGGAGTTAGGTCAACCGCTTCTATATGCCGATCAAACGATGAAATCGATTGCGACGATTGTCATGCGTGGCCGGGATCCACACCAAAAGGGTTCACAAGAAACTGCGAGAAAACCACACGTCGAAGCAGCAGGTTGAATCGAATATAGTGGCGCGAAGCGAGGTGCATCTATGAAAAGGCGCTCAAATGGAGTGGAAGGAAATTTCGTCAAGCTATGATGTTTTTTCTAAACTACGACAGGGAAGGAATTCGTCGAGAACTTACGCGAAATCAAGAAATCACAGGCAATGCTGGCCACTTTTCCATTCATGGAGTTCTCAAACAAGGATCTCTCTCTCTTTTTAGGGGCTCTCTGTAATCGTGACCAGTTTCTGCCTCGGATGACTCATATCATATCCAGGCAGATAACTAGTTGCCTGATGCCAGAACGAGAGAAATCATTAAGCAAAGCTAAACAGAAAAAAATATGAAAAATTAGAAAGAAATACTTTAATCCGCATATTGGTATAAATATTCGTAAACCATGGCATTAAACGAGCCCCATGTCGCTTCCAATATTATCATCGCCTTACGTAGTCAACATTACAGTCCAGTCCAAAGAGAGGAGAATACTCTGGTGTACAATGCCCAGTTGCTTTGCACTAATACGGCTATGCTGATCTCAAAGTGTGGTGTCTATCCTCCATGTCCCAGCGTGTGTTGATTCGAGCTCAGTTGTCTGTCCTGAAAGTGGCGACAAATCGCTGGAGATCTCTAAGACCTCCGCAACCGTCACCCAAGCATCTAATATTTGCGACCGCACGACAGGGAACGCGTACAGTAAACATCCAGGGCCTTATATGGCTACGATGTCGATCTCCAGAAGAGAAGGTAAATCTACTAAATGAGACAGACGCACATAGAATCAGTGGCACGAAAGCTGTACAAGAGAAAATCCAGGATTATCTTTGCGATCGAACAGCTTTGTTTATTATTCTAGCGAACTGGGTCAGGAAAGACAGGTAGAGGTATCAAACATCTAACTAGCGGATGGCGATGAGCGCGAAAAAAAAAACAAGGCGAGACAGTACTGTGACCTGATTCAGGAAGGACATCGCGACAGGAAATCAACCTTTCTTCTCCAGCCCACCGGACAAGCCGATGAGAATGATGAAAAAAGGTTTGTTCGCGTCACTCGGTGGTAGTGTAAGACCGAGGACACGGTGCGACGAGGTGTGCGCAAGCGCAGAGGCCCCATCGCGAGGTCCAAAAATGAGATTAATCAATGTTGTGTTCCGTAGAACACTTTCAGAGATTAAACTGAAAAGAACAGATACTACACTTGATCTAAGCCAAAAGGCAAAGAGAGCTGGAGAAGAAAAGGAAAGAAAAAGAAAACAAAAAGACGGGCGGGCGACGGGGGATATTTATACCTTCGGTCTGGTGGTCCGTGCGCTAGGTGATTTACTCACGCCTGCTAAGCGAGCCAATCGTGGTACGGGAGACAGCAGTGGTACTTCCTTTTCCTTTTTCGGAAGGAGTTTGGTGGCGACCTACCCAGGCAGGTATATTATTCCTACAAGATGGGTCAGTGCAGTTTTACTCATTCGCATTATTCTATATACGTGGAATTTTTTTATTTTCACACTCTGCTTTCTAGAACTTAATTTTCAGTTTAGACAGATCTTCAAACAAGCTTGGGCCCAAGAACAGGGAGGATTCTGTTATGCTTCTTCGCCACCAAACCCATTAAAATTAAAGACCATATTGCCAGTAGTAACAGAGGAAAATGAGTAAACAAAGTTACAAGCCCACAGACCTCTCTCACAACCTTCCAACTTCCCTGCTTAGTCCTCCAACGCCATTCTAGCAGCTGCATGAACGGCTTGCGCCAATGCACTCATCGCAACAGCAGAGACGTCAGCATTGGCCGCCAGAGCTTCGATTACGGCAGCGGACGAGGGGTCCTGCCCTGCCACGGTCCTCAGTTTGTCGGCCGTGTATCTGGAATTTGCAGCAGCAGCTTCTGCAACGTGCGCGGCTGCAGTACACAGGTTGCCCAGGACCTGATTGCGTCGACCGGCACGGGGCGCAGCCAGGCCGCTTCTTTCCCCGCCTATTGTGACGAGAAGCTGTGGTAGTGGCATTGGTTGCCTCTGCAAAGTGTGATATTGATTAGTCCCGGTTTTATTCATGCCCCGTATATGTGGATATTCTGATTATCACTTACTCCTGAAGCTGCAGCGGGTGTCCATCCTATTATAACGACAGTTCGAGCAGCTCCCGCTAAAGAAGCCGGTCACAGAAACACACTCGGTAAAAGGTCCAGCCGTCCTCTTGCAGGACTCGCAGGGTATTGGGTTGACGGTCCCAACGGCCTGCGCGAGTACCGCTTCTCGATTGTAGTAGTGGGCCCAGTTTATAGGATAATCAGTCTTGCGGAGGACTGGCTCCCGTCGAACCGGCATGGCTGCCAGATCCCGCATGAGTCTCGAAGGCCTTTCAGGGAGATTCTTAGCGGTACGCGTAAGAATTCCCTCGACCTCTCCATGACCAGGACTGGGTAGACACTGTGGAGTTGGCATCAGACAACTCCTGGTCGTCGGGTTCCTGTTTTATTATATTGCGAGAATGGTCATTTTCGATTTCCACTACTGGACAGGTAGCAGCAGCAGCAGAACGCTCACTCAGCCGGGAGGCAGTGAACGAAACGGCGGTGAAGGACTGCATTTTGAGACGAATTCAAGGATTTCGGTTCAAATTCGACAAGATGTTGCATTAAAGTATAATAAGATCAAGTGAACAGGTTGTTTGTAAGATATATATTGCAATTTCATCTCCATCACTACATGTACTGTGGAGGATGCTGGGTTAAGGACTGCAACGACGGAGGTTGTTGAATTGAGACCCTGGTCCAAATTGGACTCGTCACGTGATAATACAATGCAGATCTCCGTGCGCTACGTCTGGTTTCGATGCACCGGTAAAAGCGAGTTTTCAGAGAAATGTGCTGTCGAATTTCTTTGATATCAAGTATAGCGAGTTGACAGCGCTCTACATGCGACAAGATTGGCTCTGGCGTGCAGTCACTTTCTTCAAGTTCTTATTGGATGCAAGGATCGTAACAGTCACCTGGCTTCGGTATTCAAAAACTCTGATTGGGCATTTTTCCAGAGATCCTCCAGACCACCGCGGATCGCTTTCCCTCAGTTACCAGAAAAAGATATAATGGCTTCACATTGCTCTCACTTATATATACAGACGCGGTGGAAGAATTAAGGGCATCCAGGACTAGCTACACCCCATCCCTGGCAAGTCTTCGTGAGACGGTGTTTTTCAAATATGGTATGGGGATCATGACAGGAAGTTTTGTCTTTTTAGCGATCTTGATATGGTGAATGAGGGACTGGGAGCCATGCTTGATGTTTGCGATACACTATTAGGGTTGGTTGTGTGGCTGGTCCCTGAGCGTGATCGTGAGCGATGGCCACGCGTTTTTTTTTCCTTTTTTGGTGCCGCTATCGAAAAAAAAATGCTAATAATATTAGGATCAGTCCACAGCGCTTGTCGCAGGGAGTAATTGGGCAAATTCTGAGGGTAGTGGGCTTTGGAGTGGTGGCGTAAGTTTCAAAAAAAAACAATTCGTGCGCTTTTTTTTCTTGCCCGAGAGCACTATTACTGGAACTGGCGGCGAAGCCGGTCCAGAGTCTCCTGGGCCTCCCTGGTGTCCTTCAGGGCCTTGTCGACCTTGGCAACATGCTCGTGCAGGTTCCCCTGGATTATTTCCAAATTGGCCGAGGTTGGCCCGCCTCTTGCAAAGTAAACTGGTCATTGCACAATCTGGCTATCTCGCAGACAGTGTGACAGTATTAGGAAACGCAGTCGTAGAGGAGGAAAGTACTCCGTATAGAAGGGGTTATTGTTATTATTGCCATTGTGGTTCGATGTAATGATTGTAATCCCATTCATGGCTGGCTCTCTATGAGTGTCCCTGCGCCAAGCAATCTCCTGCGAGGCAAGCTGACCGGCGAGTAACCGGTCGTTGGCAGTGGCACCAAGTCGGTGACCACGGAGGGCGTCGATCAGGGGGTCGATCTCATAGCTATTCAGCGCCATCGCCGCCTGCTACGGAGCCCCCGGCTAGTACGGAGTACGGAGTACCTTGGTAAGGGAGGTGATGGCAGGCAATTCTTTGTTGTCATCCTTCAATCCTCAAATAGTGTGCGATTACTGCAATTAGCAATCCCTTCCTCTGCTAGGTTGTTAGGAGCGCAGAGGCTGGGCATCAGGCGAACATACTTGTCTAAGGACAGGAGGAGATCAAAGAGGCAGCAAACCTGCTGGGGAGTAATTCGCACATGGTGGTTATTAACAACCACCTGGTCAGGCATGCTTACCTCCGGTCCTCGACTGGAGGAAATGCGGTGACTTCTATATCTCATCAGTGTACAAAGAGGCAGTTCCGAGCTACGTCCTCGTAGCTCGATTTATGTGTGGTGTATGTGATATTTGGGGTCATGTAGCCAGAGATATTACCCAATTCAGAGGTCACGATTTCCACCCGGGAGCTTCAGGCGATCAGCCATTATTTGCTCGGAGATACGGAGCGGAGTACGGACTACGGAGTACTCCGTACTTTGATTGATTCGCTCCGGATACATAACCTCCGCTCTGTAGCTATAGCTTTCGAAAACATGCGATCACTTCGGAGTCTCACTAGACTAGAGCTGTACTAATAACTACTAAATAGTTAGCTAATATGGATAAATATAATGCTTTACTACCTATACTAAGCATCTGCTAGACCATAATTATTAAAGATGAGAATTGACGTTCCCTAGTTTTACTAATCGGTCTACCCTTCGTCACAGTCTAGTTCCTCCCATAGCTCCACACAACAATCACAGGTTTTGTGCCTGCGGAGTATCGCACACGGCATATTGGAACTCGCGACATAACGACGAAAATCCTCATTGCCCCAGTGAGGGGGCCCAAGCAAACCAACCTCCCACCGCCACAACATCTCCTCCATATAAGAGAAGCAGAACTTTCGAGTTTGGTTAACCCCATTTGTCTCGAGGACCAGATGGCGTGGGTTGATGTTGCTATAGGGATCCGTCAGCTTGCGCGGCCAACGATGGGAAAGTTCTTACAGAGACGTTCGTTTGCCAATATACATGGCATGGCTCACATCCATACCGACTTGCAGGTCTCCGTATAGCGACTGGTAAGTGACCCGATGGGTCAGGTACTTGGTGCCGTCTATTCTTACTATACCTTGCTTTTAGCTTCCCTGGAAATGCTAGAAACATATGTTCCGGTGCATACTTTGAGAGCAGGATCCATGAGTAGCAGCGTATGGGGAAAAAACTGGGCAGCTCGGCCAGATAGGAGGAGAGGCGAGGAGGACAGAATGCTCGTCAGGCGAAAGATGAGGATTCCGTCGCAGAATCTAGGAGCACGGACGAGCTGTTGCACATCTCGTTGAAGGCATTCGATTGATAGCGTGTGCATTGACATGTTGAACGTGAGATGGCTACCAAAGCGATTCAAGTCGTGACAGACTCGGTATGAATATCACAGGAAACGGATCAGAAAGACGGTGTATGGTTGTTCCAGCAAAAATTTTTGGATTTCTCCTTGATCCTCCACACCATCGACTAGTTTTTTTTTCCCCCCTTTTCCTAGCCACTGTCTTGCATGGGGTTATTCATCTAGGTTAGGAGATGAGCTTCATCATCCAAACTCATGACATTCCATAGACATGTGTAAGAGCTTGATTTTCATCAATCTGGAAGCTGACTTTCTCAGAGGTCTTGTCTCGAATTAGTGAGAGTCGCTGGGAGTCGCTGGTCAGGGCAATCTGACACCGTTGATACAAACAAAGATGTTTTTGTATGGTATCACGAGTAATGGAGAAAATCTTCCGTCAGCGAAATAAAGTGATCGGAGCTATGTAGACAGGTCAAATCCCCAAGGTCAAGAATTCTTCTCATAATCCAGGTGTCGAACTATTGCTCCGCCCCCCTTCTTCCCTTGCTGCTCCTCCTCATCCTCCGGGAAGTATGTCTCTGCATAGAGACACGGGTACTGCAGCGGCACGCGGTTGCAGCAGGGCAGCCACCGCCGATTTTCGTTTGTAAAGATGCATCGTGGACGGTGTGGTCACCAGGCTGCGCAGGACCGCCGGCAAAGGTTGTGATCAAGGTTGACCTGGTGTGCCACCTGCACCAAGTGGTATGGGTTGATGCAGGAGATATTAATGCCTCTGCTGAAGTCATACCGGGCTTGTCCACAGAGATGGGCCACCTGCTGTCCTGCTGCTCCTGCAAGGGAGCCGGGTGAGGACAAAAAGAAGAGGATCCGGTGCAGTGGCCATTTGTTGGCTTCGCCACGGCTGGAGAGTTTGTTGACCGGATATCTAGCAGTATCTGTTTCACTACCGTGGATGAACCAGCATTCATTGATGGTCCGGGGTGCATTTACTCGCACAATCTTGTTTGTCAGCTATTTATCCAGTTATGTCAATACTTGGCCATATTGTGTAGTTTTCAGAGGGGAGGGACAAAAAAGGCAGGAGGGAGAATTTATTCACATCAACTGTCAACTTTTCCCACGTAGCTTTTTGTCTGTCTGTGGACCGTAGTAGCACCATTAGCTGTGTCCCATTCCCCTTAGTGGGCCAATCAAGAGAGGATTGATGCCATCAAGCAGCCGGCGGAACTCACTCTCGAGCTATGAGCATAGCTCGAGACGTCACTTCTGGCGGAAGGGGAGGTGAGCATGGAGATGATGGTGGCTGCGCATAGGGAGGTGTGCCACTGTCATTGTGTAAGAAAGCTTGATTCGATAGCTACAATCAGCTGTTTACGAGAATCCAAGCACGAGGAAAGGAAGAAAAAAAACACAAGAGAGGTTCATACAGATGACTCACATAAAGGCGAGGCAAGCAAGACAACGCTAAGCCTAATTTGGATACGCTCACGTGACACATATCTGGACAGGGTTGCGGTATCCGCTTATGTAACATTGTGATCATGTGACTTAGTAAGGCTTAGTCAGCCTCTGTGTCTAACGTAACGTAATTCCCAACCGAACCGGACACCCGACCGAGCCGGACACCCCATCCAAAGTCCACGCGTTTAGGATACTGAAGCTATTCAAACAACCACCATGCCACCAAAATCGCGTCTATCGTCTCGAGACTTGGTGGAACAAGAGGGGAGGATCCAACTCGCGATCTCTGCTTTAAAAAACAACGAAATCCCAAGTGTTCGTCGTGCAGCGGAGGTTTTTAATGTGCCTAAATCTACACTTCATGACCGACTGACTGGCCACCATTTTCGAATCGAACAACGTGCCAATGGCCACAGGCTATCTCAAACTCAGGAAGATGCTTTGATACAATGGATACTATCTAGGGATTCACGTGGAGTACCTCCTAGGCCTTCCCATGTACAGGAGATGGCTAATATTATTCTTCGAACCGATAATCCAACTGGATACACACCTATAGGCAAGAACTGGGTATCAGCCCTTATCAAACGCCGTGACGAGATCAGAAGTCAATTTGCACGAAAATATAATTACGAGCGAGCGAAATGTGAGGATCCTAAGGTTATACAACAGTGGTTTGAGCAACTACAGAAGGTTCGATTACAATATGGTATCCTAGATGAGGATATCTTCAACTTTGACGAAACGGGCTTTGCAATGGGCGTAATAGCTACTACTAAGGTAGTATCTAGGTCCAATATGCCTGGAAAACCTCATCTTATTCAACCAGGCAATCGGGAATGGGTGACAACAATCGAGTGTATCAATTCAAGTGGTTGGAGTCTTCCTTCATGCATTATCTTCAAAGGAAAGGTCCATATTGAAGGATGGTTTGAAGAAGGCCTTCTACCAAGTGATTGGAGGATTGAAATCAGTCAGAATGGTTGGACAACAGATGAGATAGGCCTCCGGTGGCTTCAAAAGGTCTTTATTCCTTCACCAGCAGCGTACAGTTGTCGATATCGATGCTTGTTTAGATGGCCATGAAGCCATCTCACACTGCTTTGATAAAGCATGCAGCGACAACAATATTATAGCTATCTGCATGCCTCTCATTCTTCTCATCTCTACAGCCTCTTGATGTTGGTTGTTTTGGTCCCTTAAAGCGGGCGTATGGAGGTCTTGTGGAGTCAAAGATGCGCCTTGGATTCAACCATATTGACAAGCTTGACTTTCTAAAGGCCTATCCTATAGCTCGCCAGGAAGTCTTTAAAGCTCAGAACATTCAAAACGGCTTCGCTGCAGCTGGTATCTATCCTTTTGATCCACAGAGGGTGCTTGATAAGCTTAATATTAAGCTATCTACTCCTACCCCCCCAGGAAGCCGTAGCGGGCACTCTACAAGCTCCTCAACGCTAGCTACACCTCATACAATCCGTCAACTACATAAGCAGGCTTCCTCAGTCAAGAAGCTACTCAAAAAGGGTTCTCAAAGTCCTTCAACACCTTCAAAACGGGCGCTACAGCAGATAATAAAGGGTTGTGAGATAGCTCTATACAACGCTGCTATTCTAGCACAGGAAAACCACGATCTCCGTATGGCAAACGAGAAAGAGAAGCAGAAACGAGGGCGATCAAGGCGCCAGATGTCTCCTAATCAAGGCCTTTCTGTACAGGAAGCGAGAGATCTCATACACCAGAGAAACGAGCAAGGAGATGAGATACAGGAGATAGCTATGGGTTCTGCATCTCTACCTTCCAACGCGCCAAGACGTGCTCCACCAACATGTTCTAATTGCCATATTCAGGGACATATTAGAACTGGTTGTCCTACACGTCTAAATATATAGAACTCAATGAAATACACGTGTTTTGGTTGTTGTGTATAGCTTCAAGTTTTCGACCGCGGTCAGAATCGATGTTGGTGTCCGGTTCGGTCGGGTGTCCGGTTCGGTTGGGAATTACGTAA
>NW_013563202.1:0-38899 GCF_000968595.1 Rasamsonia emersonii CBS 393.64
TTTTAACTGCTGAAGAAGGCCAGCAGCTTGCTCAGCAAGCTGCAGAATTGCAGGCAGAGGTAGCTGACCAAGCTGATATGCAGCCTAGAAGACGTGCACCACCGCGGTGCAGCAACTGCAATATTCAAGGTCATACTAGGGTCAGCTGCCCTAGTAAATAGGCAATTATTTTACATGTAAATAGCTTCAATTTAGGGGTGGTGTGGTGAGATAATTAGATATCTAATAATAATGGCGTTGGTGGGTGTTTCGCTCGGTGATCTGTTTCGCTCGGTGATTGATTACGTTATAGGCAGACTCTTAGTAACAATATTAGTAATTTTAGGAGAATTTTTTTTTTTAGAAACCCGATATTGCCAGGAGCACTTTAGGTAATTGTGCTTCCTGACCAATCAGATCTCCTGTACTCCCTAGCTTGCGATATGCCTACCTAAAGAAGGGATGGGGTCCCTAGCTGCAAGACCATATGCATTCCACTACGAAATAGGTATATACCCTTTAATAATTACGTACAAACGGAGTATATTTAATAGTCGAATCGACTAAGGAGTCTCCTCCACCCGATATACCAGCTTCACACCGCTGTGTTTCTCCTCCTTCATCTCCTGCATCCCCTCGATCGCACCCGCGAGCCCGTTCTTTCGCAAGCTGACCGGGTGCACCTTGATGGTACCATTCGCGAGTAGAGGCTGCGCCTCCTCTGCCCACCATTTCGCCTGGAACTCGGCATGCGCCTGGTTGTTCGCGAACTTGGCACCGAACTTGTCAAAGTCCTCGCCGATGCCGGTGTAGGCCAGCGTAACCGTATACTTGACGTCCTTGCGGGGGAATTCTGGGGAGAGGATGGTGCCGTAATGCGCGCCGGGGCCGGAAGTGAGGGCTTCAGCGCAGATCTTGACTGAGTCGTCGGTGCTGATGCAGTCCCAGACGTATTTGAGTTTGTTTTGGGTGTACTCGTTGATCTTCTTCCCGCACTCGGGGTCGTGGTAGTCGAAGGCTTCGGTTGCGCCCAGCCTCTTGACAAGATCAAAGTTCTTGGGCGAGCAGGTGGTTATAACGGTGTAGCCAGACCTGAGAGGTTGTTAGTCAAATGTCCACGACATGCATATATTCTACTGCGGCTTACGCTTTGGCGAATTGAATCCCCAAGGTCCCTGTTGCCGAACTGCCACCGTAGATCAGAATAGTCTCCGGCTGCTGCAGCGGCTGCGATGGCAGCGCAAGGCCCAGGCCGTAGTCCTTCTCATACAAGCCCTGGCCGACGGTGCTAATCCCGCAGCCTAAGGTGGCAGCCTCCTCGAAGCTGAGATGGTCCGGAATCTTGATCGACATATGCTCCTTGGCGACGATGTACTCGGCAAAGGCACCATCCTCAGGATTGTTGTAGTTGCCGCCGTGCACGAACCCGGCCACGCGGTCGCCTTTCTTGAAGTCTTTGGTGACGTTGGGGCCGACCTCTTCGACAATGCCCGCATAGTCCACGCCAATCAGGGAGCCTTCTTTGGGAAGGCCACGGTAGACATGCTTCCAGTCCGTCGGGTTCAGGGCGATAGCCTTGACTTTGACGAGGATGTAGTGGTCGCGGACCTTGGGGACTGGTCGGTCCGAAACGACGGTGGCCTTTCCGGGGCCTTGGTAGACAAGGGCCTTCATCTTGATAGCTGGCAGGAGCTAGAAAAATCGGAGGTGAGTACAGGTGAATAGACGAGACGGGACAGGAACGAGGGATAGGATTCGAACATTAATCTTCGATTCTATCGGCATCTTCAGCATTAGTAAAGCTGGCGGGCCGGTGGGCCCAGCCCTGCGGGGGAGGGGCACCCGTGGTCAACGCGTGATGGCATTCGACAAACTTCGTTCCAGCATGTGAGGGCAGTGATAATTTAAGTTAGTAGAGCATAGTTCGTGTTATTCCTGTCGGTTGGGTCAGGTTCTGACTTCTTGCCCAGGCCAACCGTTAACCGGACCTGAGAAACGGATACGGCTGGGGTTATCGAAGAGCACACAAGGACATGAGGAGTAAAGAAAGTATGGGCATTATCGAGAGCATAGTATTTATAAATGGAATATGAGCTTGAATATGGTCGAGCTGACAACAGGTCGGTAAACATGGAGAACAAGATGACGCGTAGATAGGGAGAGGTAGGAGTTAGGTCGACGGGAGCTGCCTTCTCTGGTTGGCGTATATAGGATCGGCCCAATCAGGGCAGCAGTCCTCTCTTCTTTGTTGAATAAATATTCATCCTGAAGAATATACCGAGGATGCGGAGTGTGCGATTTTTAATATTCTCTCCCAGTGGCCTGACCTCCTGCAGTACCATAGTTGACCAGATATTTCAACACTCTGCCACTGCAGTTCCAACTCAGAAGCTGATTCTGGAGTTGTTTCTCCAGATAACACTGATATTTTCGACAAAAATGCTGCTTGACTTGGAGCTCCTTTCCGTTGGTCAGACAGATATCTGCTTACCTGTGCATTGTCCGCACTGACGTGCAAAAATATATATAGTTAATACCGGATCCTAAGAAAGCAAAGCAACTCTATATGCTTGAGCGGTGTGCATCAATAAGATGAAACTTGGAGAGCTGTTTATTGGACATCATCCACTCCATATTGATCGCTCTGAGGAATCTATCTGCTTGGGAATCATTCCTTCCCAATGTACCGTAGACGAAAGTCGAAAGATGACTAATTCCTCAGTATGCCGACTACACATGCCTTGCCTTGTCGCCTCTTTACTAGAATCTCAACATCACAAATAAATATTAGATCCCAATGTACAGTACTGTACAGTATATCTAGTCCACGAACGAGCGAAATCCATTTTGCTAGACTGAAAAATAGTTATGTTATGAGACTCTGACAACGGAAATGCTTTGGACACATGAAAAAGTTCAGTTTCCTTAGGTAGATCAAATCACAGCACAGCCAATCAAACCGACGGCCTACTAGACAAAAAAACTCGCCTGCTTGCCATGAACCCAAAGATTCCCAGAAAACGTTTTCATCAACGACAAAAAACGTGCAGCAAAGTCCCATGGTATCGAACATAGCCGGGAGAAAAGAGAAGGGTGAGGTCTGACGATCGCTGGAGATAAAGGATATATGTAGATTTTCTAGAAAAACACGGGTTGAATATTAAGAAACTCAGCTAGTATGGTTCTGGCAACGTCGCTTATGTCGATGTTGGTGATCGTCGCGATCAGCCCAGCTTCGCCTTCAGCGACTCGATCTCAGCAGTGAGCTGCTGCATCTGCGCTGCCTGAGAGGCAATGGTCTTCGTCTGTTCCGCGATCAGAGACTTCAGCTCCTGGATGTCCCGCTGAACAGCGTCGGCAGGCACGGTGCTGGTAGGCTCGACTATAGTAGGTGTGACCGTCACTGGGGTGGATGCAGACACCGGGGAAACTTCCACAGGCTAGAAGATGTCAGTTAGTCACCACAAAGGCTTCCGTATACGGAGAAATCATACCTTTGAGCTCGTCGACTCCTCCTTGCTCTTAGCGGCGGATTCTGTCGGGGTTTCAATCTTAGGGGTTTCAACCTTAGGAGGCGTGGTTACAACCCGTTCGGTTGGTCTTGCCACTTCTTCGAAGCTCGAGCTGTCATCCACGTCGTCCTTGTCGTCTTCGTCAGCATACTTGGAAACCATAGCAGCCATCGAAGCACCCTGTTCCTTCATCGAAGGGGGCGGGCGGATCACAGTTGGTTCCGGAGCAGGGGCGGGCTCTGGCGCTTTGGCAGGCTCAGCGGGCTTCGGCTCGGGAGCACTCATGGTTGGTGTGGGCTTGTCCAGAGTAGGGGTAACCTCCTGGAGCCCTTCGCCGTCATACAGACTGGCCAGGGAGATCTTCGGAGGGATCGCCTCTTTGCCGGCAAACCACTCTGACGGCCCCATGGCGGGCTTCAAGCCAGTCGTCGGTGGGTAGATGTCGTCCTGGAAGACCTCCGAGCGCCGAGGCACGATGAACGAGATGGGCTCAATGTAGGTGTCGTTCACAGACTTGTAGATGCGGACGACTTCGTTCTGGTGCATGTTCACGCCACGCTTGGGCATGAAGGCAAGACCACGTTGAGGATCGCTCGACTTGTACTCGGACAGGTATTCGAACTTGTCGTTCTCCAGCTCAAAGTATCGGATATTACCATCACTGGAAGCCAATCAGTGGATAGGTCTCAGACAACGTTCGTAAGGTGACTCACCCTTTGCCAGCCAAGTAAAGACACTGGGTACCCTCGTCCCAGAATGGAACGCAAACTCCAGAGATGGAGTCCAGTACTTTGAAGCCGTTGATGGGCTCTCTCGGGGCGCGAATATCCCACAGAGCCAACTGACGGTCACTCATCTTGGAGAAACCCGTCGTCGCGACACGGTCGTGCTCACCCAGCCAGACCGCCCTGCTGTTCTTTGCTCCCGAGTGGCCTTGGGTCTCCTGCGCTGGGCGTTCCTGGCGCACATCCCATATCCGGAGTTTTTTGTCCCTCGACGTGGTCACCAGCAGAGAGCCATTGGCACTCCATGACAGCGACTGGACAACGTCGCCAAGCTTGAGGGTCAGTTTCGCGTCGCCAGCCTCAATGTCCCAGATCTTGATCGAAAAATCGCCCGATGCGGTCGCAAGCACGTTCTCGGCGGAGGGGTTGAAGAGCACGTGGCCGACCTTCCTGTGGCGTTCTTAGCAATGGCCTCAACCAACCTTAAGAATCGAGGTATCTTACTTGGGATGACCGCTCAGCTTGCCAACAGGAGCCACGTCCTGGATCTCGTCTGGCTCAACATCGGGGTGAAGAGTGAATCCCTCCGGCACGCGCCAGAGAAAGATCTGCAATTCTCAGCACCACGTGCAATCCCTCGCATGGCGCAGGAGCTCACCTTGCCATCATCCGAACCAGAGGCGATCAAATCGTCGTTAAAGGGGTTCCTGGCACACTCGTGAGCTGGAGTCGCTAACTCACTCAGGGATCCAACGCTCACCAGTCCGTATCGAGCACAGCGGCTGTGTGTCCACGAAACAAGGGTATCTTCTCAGGGAACTTTCCCCGCTCGTGGAGAGGGACCACCGCAAATGCTCCACCGCCACCTGCTTCCCAGTTCACAGACAGATATTTGGGGTTGACCTGCCCAGGGATTAGATTGTCGCACGCGGGATTCTTCTGGTCGCGAGAAAATGACGCACCTTCAGGAGGTTGGTGTCCCATGCATTTTTGGACACACGGAGGTTGTCATAACATTGTTCCTGAATTCACATGAGCGACATGGGAAACAGGCATTTGCTTTGGACTGTAGGCTGCGGCGTACCTTTCTGGTCGGCTGTCCGAAAACGTGTCCTAACGGGCAGAGAACGGTGTAAGCTCAGCGCGGCAAAACAACGCGCAGGGACAAAACTCACGATACTTCGACGAGCGGACGAAGCGGCCCGACATGGCAGTAGCGTTGAGATGACACGGCAGACAAAATTGAGTATGGCCTCAAGGACCCAGGAATTATTGGGACTGCAGGAGTATGTTGACTGGAAGGAGCTGGGTCCCAGCCAGCAGTCTGTCTCCAGTCGCCTAAGGCCTCGACGTGCGACGCTTAAGCCTCAGCAGTCAGGGATTGCCCCTCGCGCGCTAAGGATTGACCACAACCAGCGAGAACGACAGCTCTCGCTTTCGTATTACACACGTAGACACTTGGTACTCAGCTACGGCCTACATGACCATTGTTCGCATCGGATTGCACTTCTGCAAGTCACTTTGCTGCATCGTCGACTCGAGGCAGCACTGCGGCGCCGTCACGTGGGTGACAGCGGGACCATTCCCGATCAGTCATAGCCCAACAGGCCAAACAGGCCAAACAGCCAAACAGGGCAAACAGCCCCGCCGCTCCTTGCAGCGCGCTGACTAAGCCGTCGTTTGTTTACCCGTTACTCGGGGTAACCGTCCGAGTCGCTCGACTTAATACTCTGCCAGCCGGACTTTGTCGCTGCACAGCTTCCTCTGTCAGCGCTTTCACCCCATTCTCAACATTCCAGGCTGCGCGACGCAGTCTCATTGATGGTTGTTTCTTGATGACTCTGTAACTCCCCCTCCCAATTGCTGCCTTCTTGCTTGATCCCGTCGCATTTCGAGGACATCCAGTATGGATGAGAACTCTGGGAGCGCGGTATGCCGTCAGCGACGAGCGCATCGACATACATAGCTGACATTTACACAGATGGAATCTCGGCCGGCGTACAAAAGTCGAATTCCGACACACGCCGGCAGTTTGAGCGAGATGAATTCGTCACGCACGAATGCTCGTTCAGGCTTGATTCCTCCTGGAACCATCTCCGGCGCAACCAACAAGCCGTCTGGCATAGCTAGTAGGTTCGAGCGAATGAACGAGGTGGATGGTCTCTCACAAAAAACAGAGCCTACAAAAACGAATGCGCAAGCAGCACCATCGTCAAAAGTCGGCAATGGAACGACGAAATCCCACAATCGAAACAATTCACTATCCTCATCCCTATCTTCCAGAACGTCTTCGTCGCGGACAACCTCCAATTCTTCCTTTTCAGCCACGGTCGGCCCAGGTTTGCAACCACCCTCGCATGGAAACCCACGACCCCAGACTTCTTTCGGCTTTCGCAAGACCGGAGGCTCTTCTGTCCCTAGGCCGGCGACGTCATTGGATACCCATGATGAGGATATGTCTGGATCCCAGGTTCTTGGCAAAAGAAAGGGTATGCAGTTATCTCATAAGTCACATTTTCACCTTTCACCCGGATATTACGATAAGTACATGAACTACACGGCAGACTTGTCACCACGTCCAAGTGCACTGCCCATTCCCGATGCATCTACCGTCAGGAAGCGTGACACTTCATTGAGTGCCATGATGGGAAATCTGACCCTAACGGAAACCAAAACCCCTGTCGATTATACCCAAAACCCATGTAATACGAATAAGCAAGTGCGAAACACTATGCACTCTCGTGTACCCAAGGCCTTACACCACTCAAGATCATGCACCCTGGTCACCCCTTCTCCATCTCCTCCCAAGCACAGGTCTCCCCAGAGGCACCCACCAAGGATATTACCGTTTCTAACTAAGGACTCGAATATAAAAGCCTGGGATCACGAGAGCAGACTCCAGGACTTTGAGCAGGTCTGTGACGCCTTATTCGCCCGGATGAGCCAAGCAGGCCAGGACAGCTACGGTCTGAAGGAAACGGTGGAGCTTTACAAAACGCGAGGTACGTGTGTTCAGAGTCGTGAAGAGCAAGTTATCTGACAATCAATAAGTGAACGAACTCGAAGCGACGCGAACACAGCTCATGGACGCCAATTGCTCATTGCGGGTTGAATTGGAGACGTTGAAGAATAAAGTTACAGCTGCAGAGGAGGCACTCAAGGCCGCCGAGAGAGAGCATGAGATTGCGATGGATGAGTCCGACAGGCGTCTCCGCAACGAAGCTGAGACGATCCGGCAAGAATGTCAGAAGCAGATCGAGGCTCTGTCTTCACAGCACCAGGAAGAACTGCGGGAAGTTCGGAGACGTTATGATTCCGAGCTAGAGAATGAGCGCGCTCTCCGGCAGCGGGAAGTCAGTCAGATTACCTCCCAATGTGCTCTGGACACGCAGCGTGGGCAGCTCGAACTCGCGAACAAGGATCGCGAAATTGAGCGACTTCAGAGGGAGTTGCAGGCCGCGAAGGAGGACATAGAATTGGAGAAGTCGAAAAACCGAGATCTCCGGAAGAACTTGGATACTGCCAGCAGTAATAGCGTAACTCTCGAGTCGTCGATCCGCGCGCTCAAAGCACGAATTGAGTTCCTAGAATCCGGCAGCAAGGAACAATCGGAAGCATTCGCTCGATTGAACCAGCAACTTGCGGACGCCATCGCAGAGACGAACGCCGCAAAGGAGAAGTTGAGAAAGGAGGAAACGTTGCGCCGGAAGCTGCACAACCAGGTGCAGGAACTGAAGGGCAACATTCGAGTGTTTTGCCGTGTTCGTCCACCACTACCTGCCGAGCCGGCCAACGAAATCGCCCAGATCAGCTTCCCGGACGAGGGAGCCGACTGCAAGGAGATTTCGATTCTGGGACCAGAGGAGAAGAACAGTCTGGGTGTCGTCACTCGCAAGAATAACGCGTTCTCCTTTGACCGAGTATTTGGGCCGAATACGCAGAATGCCGATGTGTTTGAGGAGATCAGCCAGCTGGTGCAGAGCGCGTTGGACGGGTACAACGTGTGCATCTTCTGTTACGGCCAGACTGGCAGCGGCAAGACATATACCATGTCTTCAGAGGATGGAATGATTCCGCGGGCCGTCCATCAGATCTACGATACGGCCAAGAACCTGGAAGAGAAGGGCTGGACGTATAAGATGGAGGGCAACTTTGTCGAAGTGTACAATGAAAACTTGAACGATCTGCTCGGGAAAGCAGAGGAGTTCGATAAGAAGAAGCACGAAATCCGGCATGACATGCAGAAATGCAAGACGACTATTACGGACGTGACGACCGTCACACTTGACTCTCCGGAGATGGTCGAGTCGATACTGCGGCGTGCGGCGGCCAACCGATCGGTCGCAGCGACCAAGGCTAATGAACGGTCTTCGCGATCGCATTCCGTGTTTATTCTCCGACTGCTGGGAGAGAACAGTATCACAGGCGAGAGAAGTGAAGGCACGCTGAACCTGGTTGATCTGGCCGGCAGCGAGCGACTCAGCCACAGTGGAGCAACGGGCGAGCGATTGAAGGAGACGCAAAACATCAACCGCAGCCTGAGCTGCCTGGGCGATGTCATTAGCGCGTTGGGCCAGGGGAAGGAGGGCGGCCACATCCCGTACAGGAACAGCAAGGTGAGTTGAAGTTGGAAAAGTGTCATGGCCACATTGCTAATTGAGTACAGCTCACATATCTGCTTCAATTCTCGCTGGGCGGAAACTCGAAAACGCTGATGTTCGTCATGGTCAGCCCGCTGCAGGCTCATCTGGGCGAGACCTTGACGAGTCTGAAGTTTGCGACGAAGGTGCACAACACTCACATTGGGACGGCCAAGCGGCAGACCCGTGTTCGTGAGTCATAGGATGATATGATACCAATTTGTGATTTGTCTGGTGCAGCGAGTATTCTTTGTCGTATTGGTTTTGGGCGTTGTCTGAGAGCTGACTGTGGTCTGCTGACCTGTCATGTGTGTTGTATGTATGTATGATGATTTGGTATAATGCTACTTAATTTGGTATTGCAATGCAGTCCTGGGAAAGAAAAGATGCACTTAAGAGTAGAATCTTCAACTCGACAAGAAACCCACAATATCCTCCTCCGTCTTCTCCGGCCGCTCAATCCAGGGAAAATGCCCACAGCGATCGTAGACCTTCAGCTCCGCCCCATGCGGAATACCGCGCTGCGTCTGCTGACCATTGTCAACGGCGCAGATCATGTCGTACTTCCCGGCGATGATGAGCGTCTTGGCCCGGACGTCCTTGAGCTTCTGGACCATGGGCCTTGTGGGACGATACAGCTGCTCTGCGTCACAGGTGCCCTGGGCGTGCTGGCACCATGCGGAGACGAGGTCTTTGCCCATGGCGCGAAGGAGTTGGGGCACGCCGCTGTCCGGATCGAAGAAGTATAACGGCAGGATGTCTTTCCAGTACTGCGTTGCTTGCTCGTCCGATTCTGTTTCTGCTGTCGTTTTCGCCTGCGACTTTGACTTCGCCTGCTTCTTGACGAACGCAGCGCGGTACCGCGCATCGTCCTTGCTGCGCTGCATCAGCGACGTATCCGGCGTAAGGCCGACAAGACGATGGCACAGCAGGACGAGCCTGTCGACACTATCGGGGAACTTCTCCGCGTAAGCGAGCGCTATGGCCCCGCCGTTGGAGTGGCCCAGGAGGGCAGGGAATTTTGCAATCTTCAGATGCCGCCGCAGCAGCTCCAGATCGTCGGCCATGGCCCATGTGCCCATGTCGGACTCGCCCCCCGGAGGACGCGACGAGCCGGCCGTGCCTCGGGGAATGAAGTAGAGGAGTGTGTAGTGCTCTTCGAGTAGCGGCGAGAGGCCTTCCCGGAGGTAGCGCGCGCCGATGCCCCAGCCGGGACATTGTATGACCAGCAGAGGTTTTCTTTGTGTCTGGTTCTGGTCATTGTTTTTGTTCTCGTGGATGATGTAGGTGAATGTCATTTTTGCTGCGTCTGCTGCTGCTGGTGATGATGATGACAGTGGCGAGGCAGTAAAGGTATGCTCTCCTGGAGAGAGGAGAGAGGAGTCGGATGTAGTCATTTGCAGCTGTCTACAGCTACAAGATATATAGATACAGATTTTTCGAATGTTTGTACAGTGTATATATATGTTCTGTGTTCTGTCCCGGTACAGCTGTTTCATGGAGATGTTCTATTCACTGCGGAGTGGCATACCTGATAGAGAGCACTGACTAAGCATGACATAGATGATGGTGAATCTGAATAATAACATCCGCCAAGAATAATTGACAAAGGCATCCAAAGCAGTAAGACAGTAATGCAGTAGGAAGACAGCTTGTAGTTCCAGCCATAACAATTTTTCTAACGAAATGGCTTATTCTCCTCAGAGGTGATATAACGAGCACCATCCATCTCAATATTAATTGATATCCGACTAAATATTGATTATTACATCTGGATCATTCTTAGGATCGATCGATCGATCGATCTCAATTTCAATGGTAAGTAAGTAAACAAATGTTGGCAAGGTTTAGTTTATTATTCCTGCTTGAATGATGTCTACCTGGTAATGTAATAAATAAGTACAGTACAACAGGGGGGGAAAAATAAAAAATAAAAATAAAAAGGGAGAGAAAGAGAGAAAGAAGCGGGAATGTTACTTGTTTTACTTTTTTTTAATTTTTTTTCGGGCCCTCATCCATTCATTCTATTTTACTCAATAGTACATTATATTTTAAATTCCAGAAAAAAATTGCGTAAACAATGAACTGACCGGGAAGGGCAAAAAAAGGACTGAATCGGTCGGTCAATTTGAATTTGCTAAAAATACTACATATGAAAATAAAATAAAACCAAATAAATGAATCAATAAAAGAAGCACTAATAGTCATTATTATGTCCACTGCTCGTTTAATTGTACTGTATTAATAATGGAAATATAGACACAATGTCGTCATGACTCATTGTAGTAATGATAATAAAGACAATTTTATTTATGATGACCAGGTATACCACCCACTTATTCACGAGATGGTAATTATTTGAGCAATAGTTTATTTATTCTACTATGTCAAATGCTGCAGCTCGAGTTGTATATTAGGATTATTTATTTCCATTTAGCTTTCCTACGGAGTATAATAAGCATAGCGAGTGCCTCATGGAAAGACTCCTCATTGCCATTTTTTTTTGGTCTAATTTATTTATTTATTCATCGTACATTCATTCATTCGCTCTGCTTTTACCCTGTTTTTTCCCCGCCGACTAATAATAATCCCCAGATCTAGGTAACCTTCTTGCACTTAATTAGTGCCATCTAAGCCAGGGATAGTATGGTATACGAACCGATGCGCATGTGAAGTATCCATTTTTGGCAATGAATACGGTTACGAATATCCCCTTACATCACAATTCAATGAACAGAGTATATTGTTAGACTGAGTCTGTGAGCTTGGCGTATGGGGTGATTAATTGCTTGACGATGTCTTGGTCTCGGTTCTCGCGTTATTTTACACCGAGATGCTTCTCTTGGAATGAAGATTCAATCAATGCTTGTTTCCCCTGGCTGTTCTTCCCCGCATACTAGTTGATGATAATATTGTGGGGATGGAGTGTGGCTTGGTAGTAGGTTGCAGCAGCAGCAGGATATAATAATCCGAAGGAGAGAGAGACATAGATGTATGTGCATGCAAATCCTGTACAAGACAAATTGCCCAAGGTAGACACACAATGGCACTTGCAACGAAAGCAACGTGGCAGCTCGTCCTCATCTTCCTCTTTCTCCTGATATGCCTCTGCTCAGCAGACACCAACGACCAAGTAGGCGCCAACATCAACTACGGCACATTCCAGAATCCCTCGGCGAGAATCCGTCCTCGATTCCGGTACTGGCTACCAGACGCCAGCGCGGACACGACAACCGTGCAAGAGGACATCAAATCCGCGGGTGTCATCGGCGCCGGAGGAGTCGAGTTTCTCCCCTTCTACAACTACGGCGGCGAAATCGGCCCTGCGCCGCCCGGGGCAGACTGGGTTCGCTACGGGTTTGGAACGCCTGCGTTTCGGCAGGTCTTCCGCGCAGCTCTCGAGGCGCATAGGGAGAATGGCCTGGTGATGGATTTTGCGTTGGGGCCTAATCAGGGACAGGGTGTTCCTGCGGAGTATGATGATGAGGGACTGCAGTGGGATTTGGTCAGTGTCGATATTATCGCGATGGCTTTGCTTAGCAGCTGCTTGCTGACTTTCTACAAAGGCACCATTCTCCATCGCCCTGCCGGCCAATGGGTCGTTTGAAGGCATCGTTCCTGGCTGGGGTACAGGACAGCTCGTGGCATTTGGTCTTTGCTGAAGTGCTGTCGTCAACAAACCTCACGCTGTCTGGGGACCCGACCCTGGGTGTCGCGCCAAGTTCGTATCTCCAGCTGGTCGTCAAACACGACAGCTTGCAAGACTTGACAGACAAGGTGTCTGCTGATGGGCATGCATCTGTACAGCTCTCCTTCAAATCCCGCCTCTTTGCCTTCTACCAGTACCAGACCCATCATCAGGCCTTGGCTGTCTCGTCCAATGCTACCGGGACGATCTTCGACAATGGATCCTATACCGTCGACCACTACAGCGCCAGAGGAGCAAACACCGTCACTCGCTTCTGGGAGGAGTATATCCTCACTAGCGAGGATCAAGGAGCTGCTTACCGAAGTAGGGAATTACGGTAAGCTAGAATTGCCATTTTCAAGACATAGAGGTTCGAAAGCTTCTTTCTGCTAACGATATGCAGCCTGGGAAGACAGCATCGAAATCATATCCAACATCTCGTGGACACCGTCTCTGCCCGACAACTTCCAGGAGATGTACGGCTACAGCCTAAAGCCGTACCTCCCCGTCATCATGTTCGGCAACAACAACCCAGGCATCCAGAGCTCATCGCCAGGATCGATCCAGGTGCTCCTGGACACGCCGGACCGAGGCACGGGGTATATCGACGACTACCGCGGCGCTCTGGTCCAGGGGTATCGACAGTATCTGCAGGCGCTGACGAACTGGACGAACACGTATTTGAACTTGCAGACCTCGACCCCAAGTCTCGTACAACCTGCCCATGGACATGGAGGCCAACATCCCCTTCGTCAACGCCCCGGAATGCGAGAGCCTGGGCTTCGCAAACAGCGTCGACGCCTACAGACAGTTCTCGGGCCCCGCCGTACTGGCCGGGAAGCGCGTCGTGTCGAACGAGATGGGCGCGGTGGAATTCAAGGCCTATCAGTATCCCATCCCGGAGCTGCTGTGGTCCGTGAATCGCGCGGTGGCAGGGGGCGTCAACCAGATGGTCTTCCACGGGCAGTCGTACACGGGCGACTACTACGCCACGACGTGGCCCGGGTACACGGCGTTTTCGTACCTCTTCTCCGAGCTGTATTCCAACAAGCAGCCGGCGTGGGAGCATTGCTTCGCCGACGCAGTCAACTACATCGCCCGAATCCAGTATACGCAGCAGACAGGCCGACTGAGGACGGACGTGGCGGTCTACAATAAGCAGTCTGCGACGAACACCAGCTTTGCGCCGGTCTATGCTGATGTATGATCTGCTGAGGTATGGCTACACGTACAGCTACCTCTCGCCGGACAACTTCAATCTCTCGCAGGCGTATGTGCAGAACGGTGTCCTTGCTCCCCAGGGCCCGGGACACAGGGCCTTTGTCATCCCTAGCACCAGCAATCTGACTCTGGCAGCTACCGAGAAACTCCAGCAGTACGCTGATGCAGGTCTACCGATCATTCTCAGCGGCAGAGACCCAGGCTACTACGCATCTGGGGATGGCAGTGGAAAAGACGCAGTTGAAAAGGGAATTGCATCCCTGAAGAAGCTCCCGAATGTGTACAGTGTTCCGGCTGGCGAGGTTGCGAACCAGCTCTCTGCTCTGGGAATCAGACCTCAGATCCAGATCCAGACTAACGGGACATGGTATACCACCTGGCGGGAAGACGTCCGAACGGGAGTCGACTACGCTTTCATATTCAGTGATATCAACGCCTCTGTTGGCAAAATCGATATTGCGAGCACGAAGATTCCATATCTCTTGAATCCCTGGACGGGTGAGGGAAGCCTACTGCTTGAGTATCAGCAAGATGAAAACAGCACCGTGATCCCCCTGACGCTGGCTGGGAATCAGACTGTCGTCATTGCCTTCCGCGAGCAGGCGAATAACACTCTTCTTCATGCCACTCAACTCCCATCCACCGTTCTGGGTTATAGCTACAGCGAGAACGAAGGGTTCGTGCTGCACGTCTCTGCAGGACCATTCGACAAGCCCTCGCAGGTATCAGATGGTCGGACGATCAGCAATCTTTCATCAGCTCCAGCTCCCAGCTTCGTACTCTCAACCTGGACGCTGACGGCCGAACACTGGGAAGCGCCGTCCAACCTGTCTGATGCAGCAACCATTGCAGTGAAACACAACACAACGCATCAGCTAACTTCACCACTCGTCTCATGGACCGACATTCCGGGTCTTGCCAATGCGTCTGGCGTCGGCTACTACACGACAACTATGACATGGCCGCCGACGAGTGCTGGCGCAGCAGACGGCGCATACCTCATCTTCACATCAAAGATCCTCCACGCGGTAAAGGTATACATCAACGACCAGCTCCTCCCGCCGGTAGACTACGCCGCCGCACCAGTCAAAGCAGACATCGGAAAGTACCTCAAGACAGGGGACAACCGCATCCTGGTTGTCGTGCCCACAACAATGTGGAACTACCTGCGTAGTATCCTGGACGAGCTGCAAAATGCGGGGTTGCCGCCGCTGCTTACCGTGGTGGGCGATGTGCCGGGACAGACGGAGAATGGGCTGCTGGGGAGGGTGGAGGTTGTGCCGTATGTAAACTTGAAGGTGACTTGACGGAATGAATGACAACCTGGATAATCCGGTCTTTCAAGACAGAGAAGTACATTGTTTCCTGTCCTTATGACATACACAGTATCATTAGTATCTTGCAACCTCATCTTACCCGTACATAATCCAATCGAATCCTCTTCTTGTTCTCAGATCAAGAGACCTTCACTTCGTCACCGGCCGCTCCTGCTTCACCCCATCGACCCAGACATCCAACTTCTCGTCATAAAACGCCACATGGCCTCTGATCTCTGCGCTTTCCAGGGTGGGCGTCTTGTACCACCACACGAGGCCTTCTTTCTTTGCTCCTGTCGACGGGAGGGTGATGTCGAAGTAGCTTGCGTCGCCCTGCGAACGTCAAGATAAATATGTACTGTATGTACTGTACAGAAGGAAATGGAGGTGGGGTGGGATGCGCACCTTGTATGGACACGTCGTAACGCTGTCCGACGGCGTGAGCAGGTCCAGCCGGACGTCCGTCATGGGGATATAATACCTTATTGGCAGGCCCGTTTCGTACAGCAGCTTCGGCTTCCTGGTATTGGCAACCTCGACGCCATCGATCTCGACGCGAACATGCTTGGAGGAGGGGAAGATCTGGATTCGCTGTATGCAGTATCAATACCTATTAATCAAGGACGTATATGTGATGACAGGAGGAAAACCTTGTACGGATCCTTCGGATGCGCATAGACGCGCTCATCCTCCTCGAACCACGCATCCGCCTTGTCAAAGACGACTTTGACAAAATCCTTGAAAGGGCCGTCTTGGAACAGGATCACGGCAGCCTCGGCGGTGCGGTCGCCCACGACGAGGTCGTAGTACAGCTTCTCCTTGCTCGAATCCTCGAGGAGTCGTGCATTCTGCAGGTGGTCGAACGAGACGGCCGATTTGGGGAAGTAGTAGCAGGGGAAGTAGGGGTGTTCCCAGCTGGTCGCGATCATAGCAATGTGAACATCAGGCGGCCGTGCGAACAGAAGTGGTTCTTCGCATCAATTGCGTTGTGTATGTGGTACGTACACGAGCTTGGGCTTCTGCGCGTCAACCACGAACTTTCCGCCGAAGAGGACGCGCACTCTTCGGACGACATCTTCCGAGTAGCCTGCGTAGGGGAACGGCGGGGCCATTTCGTTATTTATGGGACGTAAACAAGCTGGTTGAGGGGGCAATTCAGAGGCTGGTGATAAGATAGGAGCGATGATGCCATCCATACGAGTGGGAATGCGGGGAAGAGCACGTGATTGTGTTGATATTGACTTTGCCAAGAGAGTTTATGCGCTGCCTTATTTTATTTTATTTAGCCATGGTTAATTCTATTGATGGTAGCTTGTCTGGGTCAATCAGCTTCTGCAGAGACTAGTGTATTGCTTGATTGATAGCGCTGCTTTGCATTTACATGCACGCAATTATCGGAACTATCTCCGTATGCCGAGGATTGTTGTATCTTAACCTTCCTCCTCCTTTTTTTTAAAAAAAAAGTTCCTACTGCCATACTACCTGGAAAAAGACAGACAGTCTAACAATAAAGCACACCTACTCTAAAGTGAAATTTAAAATAATATCTTTTTTTTAGCTCAAGAAAAGGAATCCATTCCTGAACAAAAACGCGGAGTAAGCTAGCTTATCCCGTTAAATATGGAGCAATAGTTTATTTTTTGATTTGACCAGCTAAACCACATCAGGCATGACCCTTTCCATCCCAAGCTTTCCGGCATTCCCTTCTGGGAAAGTTATGGGGATGCCATCGGACCACAGTCGTCCGCTCGCCCTCCACACTTTGATATCGGCGGAGATTGGGGTAGAGCGGCGGAGGACTCTGGTCCGTACGGGTTTTTATTTACAGGGTATTGAGAATTTCAGGATTTCTTTCTGTACAGTACTAATTGAGCGGAAAGAAGGGGAAATGAAATTGGATAGATGAAATAATATTTTCTCATTGTTGGATTTGATTTTATTTTGTTTATCTTCCAGGAATTTATTTTCTGTCAGAAACCTGGTCTTGATTGACTTTTTGACTTTTTTGTTTCGATTTTAGTATTCTTATTCTTATGCCTCGACACTATTGAGCATGATCTGAGTGCAAAACAGATCGTTGCATTCGTCACATCCAGGACGGCTACCTACAGCACTATTCCTGTCCAGGATTGAGCTGAACATACCATTATTATTAATATTGAGACTGGCTTGGAAAAGAAAAAAAAGGAAATGGAAAGCGAATACGCCCGTCTCACCGATCTCATCCGCTCTCGCGCTCGCTCCCATCCCAAAAAGCGACTCCTCGTTGCCATTGCTGGAGCGCCTGGATCAGGAAAGACCACTATCGCCAAGGAGGTTGTTCGACGACTGAATGCGTCGTCGTCATCGCCCACAGTCAATGGCACGTCTACTGTCAATGGCACATCGGCCGCTCTACAGACACACACGGCCGTCCTCGTCTCCATGGACGGCTTCCATCTCCCCCGCGCCACGCTCGACCAGCTGCCCAACCGCGAGGAGGCCTACATCCGGCGCGGGGCGCCCTGGACGTTTGACGTGGAGCGCTTTGTAGCGTTCATGAGGGAGCTGCGTGCATGGGCAGACGACGACGATGAGCAAGACGAACAGAAGAAGAATAATTCCGTGATATACGCGCCCTCCTTCGACCACGAAGCCAAAGACCCGGTCGAGAAGGGTCTGCAGATCCCGTCCTCGGCAGAAATCCTCATCATCGAGGGGAACTACCTCCTCCTGGACGAGCCGCGGTGGAGGGACGTCGCGGGCCTGGTGGACTACCGCGTGTTCGTGGACGCGGATCTGAACGAGACGCGCGAACGAGTGGCTCGGAGACATGTCCGGGCGGGCATTGAGAGGACGATCGAGGACGGGTACCGCCGGGTGGACAGCAATGATCTGCTGAATGGGAAGCTGGTCCGGCAGAAGCTGATTGAGCCGGATGTGGTGGTGAGGAGTGTGGATGATCCGGAGGAAAAGAAGGACTGAAAACGATAGAAAGACGTGTATGTATATAATTTATACTAATACTTTCCCATATAAAGCACACATTATAGAGTCAGAATCTATAGAGATATCAGCAGGAGATAGAACAGAATTGGTCACAACAAAATCAGGCAGTTGATATTTAGCTTGTTTAATAACTATCAGCGAGATAGAGTGAATATACATATGAAACATTCTACTATTATCTTCTCTCCTGCTAGACCGTTACTTTGGATCTTATTTTGGGGGCTACGATAACTTATAAGGATTATTCATTCATTTTTGCACTGGATAAGAGCTACCAGCTTGACATGACATAATCTGCAGAAATCAATTGACAATATCATGTCATATGCGGTCTAATTACTTCCAGTCAATGCAGACGGTAAAGATAGTGGATTTGACTAAAAAAAATAAATAAAAGAAAAGATCTCTGATTATGAAAGAGACAACAGAAACAAATGACAAGGATCGATCAGCCCCCATCAATCATCTCCTCTGTTTTCCTCTAGGCCCAACCCTAACTTCTAGGTGTATACTTCCTGACACCTATACGAAGTGGTTACTCCGCCATCATAGCATACAGCGTCAATCCCTCCCCCTTCTCATCCGGCTCTCCGCTAGCGTTGACCTTTCCCACACCCAACCGCACCTCCGCCACGGTGCGGAACGACAGATGCTCGTAGACTTGCCTGCCATGCTCGCTCATACACTCCAGCCAGACGGGGACGCCTTGAGCACGGGCCCGCTCCAGATACGGGTCGATGAGGGCGCGGACGACGCCTGCTGTCGTCAGTACCTTCTTTTTTTTTTTGTAGGGCAATAACTGACCACGCTCACTCCGCTCCGGATGCCTCCCAAGCAGATTGAGATACCAGTGCTTCCGACCACGAAGATGCTGCTGTCTCACGGGCGTGAAAGCCTCCCAGAACTCGCGCTCTTGCCAGCTGCGATCGATGTCCGGGGGAATGTAGTTGACGTCGGGAGGGAACCTACATGTATGTACCAATCAGCAAGCATCGTTCTCGACGTATTTATTCCTCCTCATCAGGGATACGTACCAAACAGCAACAGCAGCCCAATTCCCCGCCTCAACCAATTCCGCTCCCATGGCAGCCTTCTTGGCTACATTCTTCTGATAATGCGGCACAATTATCTCGGAGGGGATTGCGTCAGCAGGCCATGGTGTAGACTCTGCGCCGCGGAGCAAATATGCTATGTACGGAGAGCGGGAGAAATGCAGCTGCAATGACTGTCCCGACGCGATCGGCGTACTCGGCGCCTCCTGTTGTGATTGGGATGGTTTCGGTGGTGGACATGGCAGTAGGGTAGGTAGATGTGGACTGGTTGATCAGGCGAGAGGAGATTGTTGATGGATGATGCTGGATTCAGGTACAGCCGTGTAAATTTAGCACATGTGTGTAGAGTACATGCATGTATTTATATTGCGCTCTAAGACCCCATTTATTGTGACTCATGGCTTTTTTTTATTGTTGCTATAGATGCTTGCTGGCAGTTCACGTCGGGGACCATCTGATGAATAGTCGAGGGAACCTAAGTGCAGTTGTTCTCTCTCCTGAGTGGTGAGTCAGACGAGCCATAATTAACTAAAACAAACAACATAGCTGAAACAGAACAATGTCGCAGGAAATCCAAGACTGTAGGTCTCTGTTCTAACTATTATGTCAAAAAAAATTTTTTATTCGCTGACCCATCTCTATAACATGCATGTGCATAGAATATTTGTCTGTATGACAGCCGATTTGTATCAAAAATAGGCTAGACCGTCAATCGCGATATTCTGAATTGAATCTGTCAGAACATTTCTTCGTCATCTATTCAAATCAACGTCAAACCGAAAAATACTCTATCCCACAAAATCTGCTTTTACATATTTTAGAGCTGGAAATAACTCGACTTTTGTATCCAGCCTGCGACTATATATCTCGCGTTCCGAGACAGACTTCGTCGCAACTACTGCTCGACCCTGTTAAAGTATCTAGACGTTATTTTGTGCCTGCTCATACCGATACTGCTGTACCGCGTGTTCACACTACCGCTGCGAAACCGATCCCAACTCCGTGGCCGTCGTCGCCGCCTGGGTCTGAGGTGCCAACGTCGACGTCAACTCGACTGCATCAGCCGGATCAGCATCGTTCTCGTCTGCCCATCCCTCGCGCTCATCCTTGACGAGCCTGACGAAGAAGACATCTAGCACCAGCGCCACCGCACTGATGCCCGCTGCAAAAAACAACGCCGCTTTGTACCCCCTGACCGGGTCGGAACCCCCTCGGCCAACTTGGGTTTCGACCGTGGACGCAAATCCCAGGCCAAGACTGGTGCCGTATAGATTTAGCGTGCCGATTAAAGAACCCGCGACGCCCTGCTGGTGCCGTCGCACGGAGTTGCTTGCGATGATTTGCGCGGCTGTGTACACCAGGTCTGGACAGAAGGCAAACAAGATAACCGATGGAAAGACGTTCGTCCAATACAGATACCGATGCTGTTGCGCGGGCATCGTCGCCATCAGCAAGTTAGATGCAAGGATGGTAACGGTACCGATGGCCAGAATCCACTGCGCTGCCAGCCGTGGAATCAGCCATCCTGCCAGACACGCGGCGATGGTGCCGAACAGGACAAACGGCGACCAAGCCACCGCGAACTGAAGCAGCGAGTAGTGCCAGATCTTCTGCAGCCAGACCGTCTGGTACCAGTTGAGCGTGCCAACAGCCATGTAGTTCAGCAGTGAGACGAGGATCAGCGCGGCAAACGACGGCGCCTGGAAGATGTCCAGTGGCATGATGGGATGTGGAATATAGCGCTCCCAGACAGCAAAGGAGACGAAGAGCAGGATGGACACGATCAGCAGGGCAATCTCGTATGGCGTGGACCAGCCCACGCCGGGTGCTTGACTGGTTGAATTAGTCGACGTATATCAGGGCACGGACAGTAGTGACGTACTTCCACACAAAATTGAACACGATTAACGCGCCGGTTCCTAGACCAGCACCGATCCAGTCGATCTTCCCCCCTCGATCGACAGGTACCTCGCGGGGGAGAAGAGCCCACAAGGCGGTGATATTAAGCGCGGAAAGAATAGCTCTGAACAGCATGAGTATGTCGTGTACATGCCTTCGAAAACGGCAGAACCTACATGAAAATGAAAAGCCACCTCCATGCACCGTTGTCGACGAAAGCCCCTAGCAGTACTGCCCCGAGATACCCACCCAGCGGTGCAGACGCGCTGAAAAAGCCCAAGCTCAGATTCCTCGCCCGACCCGGCGGATTCGTGATGGCGAGCATGGCGACTGCGTTGGGCAAAATGAACGCGCCCCCAATCCCGGACAGGGCTCGCAGCGCCGCAAATGAGATGAAGTTGTTGCAGAATCCACAGGCGAGGGTGCAGACAGCCAGCCAAACACCTCCGGCCAGCAGCATGTTTTTGTGTCCGTACACGGCGCCCATTCGGCCGCTGATCAGGACGAATGTGCCCTGGGTGAGACTATCGTCATCAGCAGATCGTCACGCTAATAATCATCGAAGAGAGTCTAGCGAAGCTGTATGAAACTTACCCATACGACGCCGCAATCCACGTCGCTTGCGTCCCTTTCGCACTCAGCAACTCACTCAGTCGTAGGCCACCGCCAATCCCGACAAAGTTCGCAACCATCTGTCTCGCGCAGCTGTCAGATGAGATCTTATGTTTGAATGTCTTGACGATAGATGACTAGCTTACCTGAATAAGATTGCTCACGATGATTAGGACCGTGATGGCCGTCCGACGAGACTTATTCATGACATTCAGCGGGGCCACATCGAAAATCCGGCGCATTGTCTCTGTGGGCTCTGTCTGTAGCGGTGAGGCGGCATTGACTGCACGGTCGACATCGTTTGCAGCGACTAATTCAGGCGAGTGCTCTTTTGAAATTGGAGCATGGCTGCTTTCTGCTTGTGACAGAGAGGAGAGCTCCTGCTGTCGTTGTTCGACCACATCTCTTTCTTCTGTAGGAAGAGGACGGGGATGAGCAGGCTTTGGGTCGGAGACCTCCTCTATGAAGCTGTGCCGTATGGTGGCGGCGTCAATGAGGGCAGACATTGCAGGCTGGCTAATACGTATTTGTGAATCTGACGACTGCAATGAGCAAAATTGGAATTGAGCTGGAATTCCAAGCTCAAGGAGGATATCCGTATCTGCCGCATATCGATCATAGCAATAGAATCTGGTCAGATGCTAAAATATAAGGTCGAGATAGCTGGCATGTTCATGTGACCTGATCTTATCTTTAGTAACCAATTACCCAAATGGAGCAATGCAGCGTGACTCATCTTCACCGACTGTGCGGAGTACCCTAGTAGGAATCCCCGCCATTATCGTGTCGGTAGCATTTGTAATAGTGCTGGTCGAGAACGTGTGCGTAAAAAAAAAGGAAAAGTGCCAGGGCCGACAGATGTCGGATGGGTTTCCGTTTTGGCACATCGACAAGGATACCTAATTCCGCCCTGGTCGCTCGCTCCACCTTCCCTTTTCTCAGCTTCTAGTGACTTGATATCGATAGGAATCCGGGTAAATTGTTCTGAATATAAGATGAAATTCTGCTTGAATTCCTTGCAATCCTTTAGGAAGAAGTTCATTACAGTACGTAGCAAAAGCTTGTATGAGAAATATCCATGCTTAACTAATAGTGTTCTGTATGTAATTTTCTTTCTGGCTTTTTCCTGACATGTTATCATATCAAGCCTCCTACTCGATGCAAGAAGAATCAACCTGTACAGTTAGCTGCGTGATTTATAATCTCTCGAAAAAGACAGTCAAGGTTTGTAAAGGGCCGCCATGCGAGGTATATTCCAGGAGTTTGTCTTGAAAGAACGACGAATAGCTGCCTTATTACCAGCAAAAAAAAGGGTGGGGGGGGAAGAAAAAGGGAAAAAAAAAAGGAAAGAAACAGAGAGAGAAGAGAAATTAGACATACGTCCAACAATAAATTCCAAAAGCAATGTAATGTAGGGTATCCATGAACAATCCTTTCTAGAATGAAATGAATCATCATCGTCGTGCATAAAAGATAAGATACAGCACAGGAAAGGCCACCAGTTAGAAGAAAATCCGCAGAAAGGCAGCAAATTCAAATAAAAGGAAGATCCATCGAGCTGTATCGCTCGCCTGCCTCTTCGAACCTGAACTGATTTCGTATGTATTCATCAATGACGAGATCATCATAGACAGTCCAAAAGTCCCCGTCGCTAGGGGACGGGAATGCAGTGTTCTCGTGATCGTTATCATGCCTGGACGGCGTCATCACAAGGGCAGGAGCATTTCTCATAACTTATTCTTCGGAATCGATCGCGGTAGGCGCAGGTCCAGTTTGTCGAGCATGATTATGCGAAACAATTTGGAACATTTTCCTTGCCAGCACCTTGAAGACATCGCGGAACCTTCGCACCGTTGGCCAACGTTCCGCAACAACGAAGAGCACAGTGGAACACGATCGAATGTCGTCAAAGAGGGTTAAGTAGACGTTGACATTCTCTCTGTTCGCCCAGAGACAATACAACAGGGTCAATCCTGCTGTGAAAATGGAATGCGTTGCGAGCAGAATCCAACCCAGCTGTCTCCGTTAGTGTGATGTCTTGTAGAACTGGCAGATGTCCCCCGCTGCCCGAGCGCAGATTGTTAGGTATTTCGCCGTAGCAGGATCCAGGCGACCATGATATCGACGACATGACATGATGCGCCGCTGCAGTAACAAGCGAACCGCTTTGCTATGTTGAATCTTGAAAAATTCCGGCGTGTGGTAGATGGAGTAGTCATATGGATCCAAGTTCTTGGCCGCGTTGTAATCGGGAATGCGCTCCTGCCACACATCCAATTCGGCCTTCAGGTTGTCGATAACGTGATCGTGTGATCCATCTGCGAAACAAATTCCCAAATCGGCAGCATAGAGCTGGTGATGGATCTTGCTCTCCAGCCGCCGAAGATGACATATATGGATAAAAGAAGAAAGCGTCGTAATCGAGATGAAATCGGTACTGACTTCGGGAGAATCCTGAATCTGCTGAAGCGGCCGAATTCTTTCGGGGTCTTTAACATCGTCGTCGATATTCACGGGGAGCTAGCATGGATGTATCAGCACGAAGCATACTGAGTAACAGACTTAGTCTTACCCGCACATCAATCTCATGATCACCGACAATATGCCTAATAGCAGTAAGCAAGACAGAAACAAAAAAAATTGGTTGTCAAATGGCTATTAAATACCTCCGGATTCGCACCCCTAGACAAGTCTTGATGAAGCTGGGGAATCCGAGCTCAATTGCCTGAATCATATAAATGATAAACAGGTATGTTTTATCTGGCTGCGCGTCTTGTGATGACAGCCGTCGCTGGTTGTCGGCCTCATAAAACGAAATTTTATCCATGAAAGGATAGCGAAGGTAAACTCTGCTGAAAAATACCGAGACAAAGTTGTCCTCGACATCGGCTGGCCGTTCAGACGAGAGGTCTGTGGTGCTTGAATTATTATTATTGAGAGGTCTTATGGCAAGCTCGACGTCTGGCTCGAGATAGGGGATGTCAGAAGACTGAGACTGTAGGCGGCTTTCAAGATCTGCTACTTTTCTCTCCAGCTACTCCGTATACCTCAAAATCTCGGAATGGTTGACAGCAGCCATGCCGGCCGTGGGCCATTACATACAGCCTTGGAACTTAGCAGCCTTGTAGAATCTCTCCTGCACATGTATGTGGTTGCCTTACGGGTGCCTGCTTTCTGACAGGCTGCACAGGTCGGTGTGTGTGCATTACACTAAATCGTCAACCCAGGAATATTATCATAATCGTTATCAAACGGTATCTTGGTCGTCTCTTGCAGCGTTGATATGTGACTGAGGCGACTCTGGCTGGGAGAACGATGCTGGTGCAGCAATGACAGCATCCTCATCAGTGGATCTGGTATATGAGGAATAAATCAATACTGCAGATGCTGACATGCATCCAAGAAATACCTCATATACAGTACTGTACAGTACTTTGACCGTTAGAGATAACAGCATACTTGCCAACAGTCCCTTGCAATTGGCGCCCGCAGCCCAATTATGGTCTGTGCATGACAGCACGTGACGAAATCAACCTTATCACGCTTATGTCATCATTATCTACCTTCCTATTAAGGGTTAGTCAGGCTTGGCAGTCAGGTGCCTTCGTACCCGTGCTCCCGCCCCAACATCGTCCCGTGTTGGTGCGTTGCACCGTAACGTCCATTTTGACCACAACGTCCAATTTTGAATATTTCATCAATTTTCTCAACATCTAGACTAGTATCTAAATACATTAAATAGCGCATTAATATCTCCTGGATCCTGGCTATCTCCCTGAGTATTTTCAACAGTATCCGACCGTTGTGTAGTGGTGGGAATTGGCTTTGAAGGTTGGCGTTTCCGGACACGGGAAATAATCTTCTTTCGTTCAGCTTCAGCACGTTCAGCAACCTGACGATTTGCATCTTTAACTGTCAATGGCCCTATAGTAGGGATTCTTCTGCGAGATCTCTGAGAGCTTGGAGCGCGTGCACGCTCTAGATGTTGAGAGATATCGCTTTGAAGTTGGGCTGTCAATTCAGCTGTTTGTATAGCACTTTGAAAGACTCGGTCAAGACGGCGTGTAAAGCTTTGATCAAGGCTAGGATTTTCATTGACAAACTTATCCAGCTTCTGAATGCTCCGTCGCAGTGTACGAACTGTCTGGGGAGGAGAATTGGTTGAGATAGATTGAATTGATGGTGTTTTATCGCGTATATTTAGAACCGGAGATGGAGACCTTGCGTTGGCTAGAATGTCAAGTACTTTTGAAGGATTCCATGGATATATCCCCCGATCACTAAAGGCATCTCGGATTGTACGTTGTTTGAATGTATCCTGGCGAATTTGAGGGATATCACGAAGAAAGTCGGCCTTGTCCATAGTGGATATCCCCCACTGTATATTCTCATTGTTTTTCTTGCGAAAATAGTGTTTATAGGCCTGAAAGGGCTGACCATCAAGCGGCTGGACAAGATGGGTTGTATGAGGCACAAAACAGAAGGGTATAATGTTGTATTTCTCACAATAATTCAGAAAATTATATGTGAGATGGGATCCGTGGCCGTCCATAAGCAATAGTCTTGCATCAGTCTTAGAAACCCGCTTTTCTGTATGCTGATGGAAGTGCCTGATCCAATCCATTGCAATCTCATCTGTTGTATATCCTTTGGAAGCTGTAGCAATTCGATATTTGTCTGTATCCGCAAATCAGGAATTTGTTGATACCAACGTTCCAGTTGATATTCGCCCTTGAAGATGAAGTATGGAGGAAGGACAGTACCATCGGCCGCGATACATTCAATGGCTGTCAAGGATTCGTTTGTCTCGCTAGTTGCAATGCCTCGGGAGGCTCGTATAGGGTTGGAAGTGACGACTTTTTGAGATTTCCCCTGCCCTAATTGAAAGCCAGTTTCATCAAAGTTATATATATTCTTTGGTGGAATCCGGGCTATATATGGCTCCAAGAGATCAAACCAATGTGTCAGAATACCAATATCTTCTGCCCCTAGTCGATCTTTCTCAATTGGCTTCTGTTTGATAAGATGTAGGTCGTCAGGAAGGCGCTGAATAAACCGATATACCCAGGTTTCCCCTACGCGCGGAGCCGGCTTGGATACAGATAACACATTCCTCTGCAAAATCTGGTTTGCACAGCACTCTATCATCTTTGGGGTAGGCGGCGAATGTAGGGAATCAAGCTGTCGAATCCAGCGAATAATTGCCTTCTCTTGCTGGTCATCTAATACCTTATTGCGCGGGATTTTGGCGGTTCTTGGTGGCCGACCCTTGAAGCGTTCGTGAAGCCGTTTGCGAGGCACGTCGAATTCTCGCGCCAACGCAGAGATATTTGGCTTTTTTTGACATGAAGCCTTTTTTAAGGCCTCCTGGATTCGGGATTCGATTTTATCTGGCGATTTTGGCATTGTGGTGAGGTAGAAAATTGATGAAATATTCAAAATTGGACGTTGTGGTCAAAATGGACGTTACGGTGCAACGCACCAACACGGGACGATGTTGGGGCGGGAGCACGGGTACTGTACCTGCCACATTGGGAAACTCGGACCATCAACCTTACCCTTTTCCAACCAAACTCAAGAAAATTAATGACTACATATCTGCAACACAACGTAAATTGTTCGTATCAACTTAGGAACAAAGTATAGAAGCTTCATATCATATCATATAAAGTCTTATTAATCCTGAATCTAAAAATAAAGCTCCGATCACCACCATCGATCGATCGATCGATCGGCACGCAGAGGGCAAGAGAAATATATATATATATAAATATCTACAGCAAAGGATCTATTTAGGCAGTGACGCATGCTCTGCCTGAGAGTGTGTATGTAATGTAGCCCTACTCCTTACTTTCACGCAAATATGGAGTTTTTTTTTTGGTGTTCCTAACAGGTATACTATCCGTCAGAATTTGCTTCCTCCGATTGAAATTGTGCTGTAGTTGTCAAGATTTGTCATTATGACTTCAATAAATTAACCAATCAATCTGCCCTTGGGAACACAGCTAGCATTTCTGCCATCTGAATGATGAAAAAAAAAGAAAAAGAAAAAAAGAAAGAAAGCTGCCCCCAGCTGACTACCTAGAACCTGTCTATTACTGTACTGTACTTCATGAACCCTGCAGTAGCAATGAATGGTGGTTACATGTCTAATTAACAATAATGATAACATAACCCCTTTGAATCTTTTATTACATGTACTGTACAGAATAATATTAGAAGGGCGAAGAAATACACACTTTCAGCAAAGATATATATTTTTCGATTTATATGACCTCTAGTCCTCTACTTCCAACTTTGTATCGATCAACTGCACTCTAGGCAAACCTGCACCGGAAGATCTAGATATGGACACAATACAAATACTATTTTCATACTCTAATACACATACAGTATACAACGTCCAGACACTATACAGATAGTACATATACTATACTTCATTCTATCTTCAGCAATATTCTTTCTACTCCTCAGCAACCTACTCACTCGGCTGCTCCTGCTGACTCTGTTCAGCAATGGCATTGCTCAGCTGACCCAATTTCTCCTGAGCCCGATTCTTGGCGTCTTCGGAGACACGGGGGTTCTTGGTCGCGCTGTTCGAGAGGGAGAATGTCAGGTCAGCATGCGCAAGCTCACAAGGTGTATGCATAGCACTGAACAAGGTGCGACTCACGCCTTCAAACCTCCCTGCACCCGGTTCGGCTCCTTGGTCGGGTTCCGCATCGCGTACAGATCCTGTCTCGGCTGGTCACCGCCCAGCTGGTTGTCTAGCACGTCTTTTGCATTGTTTTTGGCGTCGTCCGAGACACGGGGGTTGTTGAGAGTGCTGTTGCATCAGTTAGTTATCAATGAACATTAATATCTCTATTTTGTATTTTCAACAACATACGCTTTGTAGCCGCGCATCGCATTGACGCGGTCTTCTGGCGAAGGGCCGGCCGGGTCCATATCCTCGAATGGAGCAGACATGCTGATAATATGAGAAATAAATGCCTGTCAGCTACAAATGACGATGAAATAGTATCACTTGAAGCAGTCCCGAACGAGCAGTCGTCAAAGCAATCGTGAGGGTCTTTGACAATTTTGGAAAAAGTTCAGCGACCACCACACTTTTATGAGAAGTGCCACTTGCTCAGCCACCGTGTGTGGCCAACCGTCGGAAAGGTCATCACGGCGTCACATCGTCGTCATGAAGACTTCATCCTATTCTTTGGTTGTGTACGGCTCACAGGTTCATAATCAAGCCATTGCGCCAAGTTCTGGCCTCTACGTTGATAACGATAATCGACGCTCTTATCAATCGAGCGTTAAGATCGATAAGAACAGAGCCTGGTCTTTTTCAGATCTTTCGTCATGACCAGTTCATGGCCTTACTTGACCGGCTCAGACCTTCTAAATGAAAGATATACTGGCCATCTCAGCTTATTTATCAAGAGATAAGGCAGCCGGTTTGATCGATCACCAGTCTTGTCGTTCACAGTAGCTAGTTAATTGGCGGAAGCCTTGCCGCCGGATGACGTCCTGAGAAGCTTAATCGCACCATCTCACCCTCCAACAGCACAACTGATGTCAATATTGCGTTGGGGTGCCGTTGGAGGCGGACACATAAATACTGCGTGACGAACGACATCATCATCGTGGAACTTTCACCTGCCATCTTGTCACTCGATTCTCACACTGTACAGTAAGTAAATCACATCGCAGCTATCAGAACATCATGTCGAATCCCGAGGAAAGAGAGGCCGAAGACCGCTACGAGGCGGAGAATGACCTTTCTCCCGTGCCGGGCACGCCGCCGCCGGACGACTCGTACGTGCGCGACACGAACCCCAACTGGACGAACAGGGTACAGCCGGACGATGCGCCTTACGACGATCCGGTGCAGCCGCCGTATTCCAACTCGGATGAGCAGCTAGGTAAGTGTCTGCTGAAATCAAGGCACAGCAGCGACTAACCGGCTACAGAACAAGATGAGAAAGAGGCGATCGACCCGTCCAACATCATCCAGGGCGACCGGCTCCGACACGCGAAGCCTCGCACGGCCAACCGGTACAACGAGGGTCCGGCCGAGGACGACCTGCCCGAGGACGTGCGAGACGGGCTCCAAGGCCGGTCGGCGGTCCGACGGGTGATGCAGTAAGGCGGCTTCGCCCATTAGTCATCTTGCCTGGAGCCCGTATATACGATACGCTGTATAATACCCCTGAAACAACAGACGGTGGGGAGACTTGGGATGACGGTGGAGGAGGGGATGAGGAGGAGTTCACGGATCAAGAAACGGAACATTTTGTACTGTACATCGTGATTAGCCTGTAAAAATAGAGACGACTCGGTATCTAATATTAAAGTATACCAAGCTATGCCGCTAGCAGCTGTCATGCAGCAAGCTGACGCGTCTAGAACAAGGACGATGAAGATCGTCATCTGCCGCGTGAGGCTGCTTACGTAATGCAGTGTTTGCCCTGTTTGCCTCGGCAGTCACGGGCTGCTGTGCGTCGGCAAAACTCGCCAGACAAGGAAGACCGTCCGTAGAGTTACACTTTCGACGCCCCCTGACGGTTGCATCGGCAACTCTCGCCTCCCGAGAGCTAGCTTGGTAGTCAAACTCTAAAGTCGAGAGCCTGGCGAGGATCGAGACTTGGAGGGATGGTACAGGGAGAGATCAGACCCATCGCCGTCTCCAGCGGGATGGGAATCTTCTCGATCGATATGACCCGTGGAACGGATTGCTGACGCTTTGACCGGTGGAACAGGTGGCTTGTGTCATCAATCAGAGCATTCTGGGGGAAATTGACAGGAGGAGTGAGCAGGACCAGAGACTGGCGATTGGCTCGATTGGATTCGCGGAATACAAATCTTTATGATATGTGAAATTGCACTCGCATAACTGTGGTGTCACTGTGGACGAGTCCGCTGGATCCGGCCCGTACAGTTGTATGTCCAGTGTTGCGTGGCTTGCCGTGCAGCCGGTGTAAGAGGCAGGATCCCGGCATCCACCCCGTGACGCTGCTCATTGGCCAAGTTCTAAAAAAGAAATGACAGGTCTGGTTGGCTGCTGCATAAAATAATGAAGGAGGACGCCTTCTCATCGCAGCCAATCAGCGGTGTGGCGGTGTTGGCAGTGGCCAGTCGCGTTGCAATGCCTGAGGACAGAAAACGATTGGCGGAAGGCTCGCTGTTAGTCATGCAGGTCAGGTGACTCGTGGCAACCGCATGCCGTGACTGGAATGTGCGGTTGCAAAGGACGAGTTGTGTTGCTGTGCGTATCTGTATCTGCATATCAGAAAGGCTCTTCTAGAAGAGCCTGTGGCTGATGCGTCGTGTGGGACTCGAGCCCTCCAGAAGACGCCGGCCCACGCCGTCGCCTTCACCACGGAGGTTATTTTTGCTTATCGGGCTGCTGCCGGATCGGCGTTCTTTTTATGGCACGCCAAGGACCTTAAGCACCCAACCTTAGTAGCTAGCATGGCCGTCATTCCGTGGTACAGTGGGAGGAAGCAGCACCAGAAATCAGAAGAACGACCTGGATGATGATCCTGCGAGGAACATCGCTGAGGCCGCCGTGCAGAGTGAATAGCAAATGCCTCTGCAGACAAGGAGCTGTTTCATGTTTCGCAGAGTGGCCCCCGCGAGCCCCCAGGATCGCAGCCAGGCCCAATGAGTCGCGCGCATGCCAGGCGCTGGCCAGGTCGCTGGTCTGGACTCGCAGTTCTGCTCCACATCAACGTCGCCTCGGAACGCCGGTTGGCGCCACGCCTTCGTCCTTCACGCCGCCCCCGCCAGGAACACGCATCGCCAGCCAGTGCTGCGCTGTCGTCCAGGCACCGCATTGCAGTGATTCGCACAGGGCCAGCAGCCTGGCCACGCTGCTGCAACACCATCGCTGGTTCAGATGGAGCCGTCGACGCCTGCCCGACGTGATGCCGAACCCAGGGTCGCCAGCTCTCCACGCCGGGCCAGGCCACATGCGCCCAGGCACAGATAGATATCTCGTTGCTCCCTCACATTCCTGCGCTGTCTTGTCTTCTGTCACTCCCCAGAGTCCTCCAGCTGATCCGGCAGTCACTTCACTCCTTCTGCAGGGCTGTCGCTCATTCCTCTCCCGCATTCCGATCTCGCATGGTCGCTCCACGCTCTCTTTGATCCAAAACATCCACTGTTGTCGTTCGTTGTCTGATTCTTTGTTTGTTCGACTTAAGCCTGTAACAGACCGCTGGATCGCTCTGTGTTTCGTCTTTCGCCCACCATGCCTTCGTCTTCGCGACTGCTGAGCCTGGGCGCGCTCGCCCTCTCGTCGTCGCTCGCTCGCCCGGCGCTGGCCACGACCCAGTACACCGTGGTCAACAGCTTCGCTGGCCAGGACTTCTTCAATAACTTTGCTTTTTCGACAGAAGCTGATCCCACCCATGGGTTTGTGCCCCAAACACCGTCGTTTCTGCAGCGTGGTGGCTGACGACCAGCAGATTCGTGCAATACGTCGACCAGGCCACGGCCCAGAGCCTCGGCCTCATCAACGTGACCCCCAGCGGCAGCGTGTACATTGGCGTCGACCACATCTCCACGCTGTCGCCCAGCGACCAGGGCCGCAAGTCGGTGCGCATTACGTCCAATGTCGGCTTCGATCAGGGTCTCCTCATCGCCGACATCCAGCACATGCCCGGCAGCATCTGCGGTGTGTGGCCGGCCTTCTGGACGACGGGCAACCAGTGGCCCGAGGATGGTGAAATCGGTAGGTTCTCCGCAACCTTGTGTGAAGGAGGCAGGACTAATGCGATTCCTTTCCAGACATCATCGAGGGTGTCAACCAGCAGGCCACCAACGAGATGGTCCTCCACACCCAGGGCCAGTGCACCATCACCAACCCGAAGCAGACCGGCACCCTGACGTCGGCGGACTGCTCGCTGTCGTCGGGCACGACCGGCTGCGTGGTTCAGGGCACCGCCAACACGTACGGCACCGGCTTCAACAGCATCAACGGCGGTGTGTATGCTCTGCTGTGGACCGACGAGGCCATCAAGATCTGGTTCTTCCCGCGCAGCGCCATCCCGGAGTCCATCACCAGCGGCAACCCCAACCCGGACGAGTTCGGCACCCCGCTGGCCGACTTTGAGGGCACCTGCGACATCGGCAAGGAGTTCCAGACTCAGAAGCTTGTTTTCGACACCACGTTCTGCGGTGACTGGGCTGGCGGCGTCTACGGATCCTCGGGCTGCCCCATGAGCCAGCCGAACAACGCCGTGGGCAGCTGCGTTGACTACGTGGCCTCCAACCCGTCCGCATTCACTGAGGCCTACTGGGAGATCAACTCGATCAAGATCTACCAACAGACCAACAACAGCGCTCCCAGCTCCTCGGCCCTCGCCAGCCGCACTGTCGCCAGCTCTGCGGTCGCTTCGTCCGTGCCTGCGGATGCCGGCTCTTCCACTCCGGCTGCGGTGACCCCTTTCAGCAGCACGGCCGCTGCCTCGTCCAAGGAGACTGCTACCACCGTGATTGTCACCTCGTACGTTGACGTCTGCCCGGAGGGTTTCACGACCAAGACCATCACCCACACGGCCACCTACTGCCCGGAGGAGGTCACTTCGGGCATTGCGCCGGGCTTCACGACCAAGACGACCGTCTGCACTGCTTGCGGTCCCGCCCCGACCACGGTGACTCTGACTGTTCCGGCCTCGTCGGTTACTGCGACCGCCACTCCTGCCGCGACTTCTTTCACCTCTGCCCAGGCCGTCCCTGGCTCGGCTACCACTTTCGTGAGCGTTCCTGTGCCGACTGGCAGTGGCAGCACTGGTAGCGGCAGCACTGGCTCTGGCGCTGGCTCCAGCTCTGCTTCTGGCTCTGCTTCTGGCTCTGCTCCTAGCTCTGGCTCCAGCTCCGGCTCCTCTGGCTACGGCTCTGGCGCCAGCTCCTCTGTCGCTGTTCCTCCCGTCGTCTCTCCCTCTGCTCCAGCTGGCTCCGCTCCCTATCCCGCCAGCAACGGCACCGCGTCCTCTCCTTCTGGCGCCGCCCCTGTTGCTTCCGGCTGGGGCTCGGCCTCGAAGACGGGCGCTGCCGGCGTCGGCTCTGTCGCGACGCCTTCCAGCAAGAGCTCCTCGTCGGTGCCGCCGGTCTTCACCGGCGCTGCCAACAAGGTCTCTGCTGGTTTGACTGGAGCCGTTGCGGCCGTTGCCCTTGCCCTGTTGGCATGAACATGAAATAAAATGAACATTGGAATGAAGAATATGAATTGACCAACAATCGTTCGTTCGTTCAATTCTTCTTCTTCTTTTTGTTTAGTTTATTTCTTTACTTTTATTTTTTCTTTCATTTGACTTCGTTGGTTTGACTGTACCAAGTACAAGACGGGACAAGACAAGGTCAAAAAAACAGAACCAAACCAACGTAGCCACTTTTTTTTTGTTTACATGTAAGAAATTTTTTCTTATTTTTGTTATTTTGGAATTTTCAGTTCAGTCACAGGGCAAGCAAGCAAACAAAATAGCAAGAAAAAAAAAAGCAATGGGCTGCATGTAAGTAGGTACCTTTTTTTCCCCTTGAATTGGCGATAGACTTGGAAATTTTTTGTTTGTCATTATTTTTGTCATTATTTTTGGCCTTTTTTTTGTGTGTGTTCGCTCGTTGGGAAAAAAGGCAAGGGAAAATAAATTGTCAATAACTTGCTTTAAGTTACTTTACGCTTAATCAATCTGGACAGTGGACAACAGTCAAGGGGAATAAAATGAAAAATAGAGTATAAGTGAAACAAAAATAAATAAATTGACACAAGCACAAGTCCTGGAATAGTATGTAGTACAATATACAAGTTACTACCTATGGCCACATACGTATACCTCCAGCATATGGTGTTCAGTGAGTTCACTTACTTACTTTACCTTGGCTATCTATCTATCTATCTATGACATGACCTGAAATAATTGAGAGAACATACAAACAGTGCGATTCATTCCTCATTCATTACTAGTATAGTATGCGCTATAAATAGTCGTTTGGGCATTAGAAATAGACATGGGCAACAATATTTAAAATTATGGCTAGTTTACACTTCTGCAAGCTTCTAAATAAAGGCCACAATTTGGATAAGTGTGATCAAATCATAAATGCTGCTCTAGACAGAAACTGTGGTTGCTTATGATCAGATCAACATAGGCAATTCACTTGTGGGTTTAGAAACGCATAAATGAGATTATGCTCTTTCTCCTTATCTACTTTTCAAAAGGTTTGCTGGTCTCAATGGTTCCATATTAAGGTGGGAGACACCTCTAAGCTTAAGCAATTGAGCAAGATCTGCCTACCCAAGGAAAGCTACTTGTTTGAATCCCAAAGTGCTGTTGGCAGAGAATGGTCAGGTAAATATAATGCTAGCATTTTGTTATGGAGATCTAAGTTATGCGTGCTTTGAGATCAGAATTCCAAAACCATGTGTGATTCTCCAACCAAAATTGACTGGAGGATGTATTTTGTGAGAATTACAACGCTGTAGAACTCCCAAGGGAACATGGGGACCTCTGGAACCCTGACAAGCATGCGATGTATGACTCATAGGTTACTATTTTGAGAATAAATGCATGACTTACGTCATAATTGATTCTAGCTAAGCGGCAGCTACGCCAGGTTGCTGGCTATTTTACTACTCTCCTTAGCTTCTGCAAGCTGTCTCTGGCTGTACTTTGCTCCTGCTGCGTTCGGTCACATGGTACGTTAAAGCAGCCATGCTGCCCGAGCAGAACTAAACCGGTTGCGAACTATGTTTAATTTGGGGCACGAGTATATGAGGTACTTAGGTAGGTTGTTTGCATGGGAGTGTGTAACGTAACCTTAATTAGTACCTACCTACATATCAGGTATCTACCTATCTAGGTATCTAGGTAGGTACCTAGGTACCAGGTACCTAGTTACCTAGTATCTACATTCTTTTTCTTTCTCCCTCAGATTGGTCACTGTCGATTCTCGTCATGTAGCTACAACTGCCCTTTTTTTTTCCACTAAAACTATGTTTATCGCTAACGCGCCTAGCTCCAAGCTCCACAGATGGAATCAGGAATCAGGGGGTAGTGAGTTGCGTTGCGTTCTGCAGGTTCTTCCATGGAAGATTAGGGAAGTTTGTTTTTTATTTTTGATTCGTATCTGTCGAGGTCTCTGAGAGGTTGGTGATGGAGAGGATGTGGAGTTTACAATTACTTCGGTCCTTTTGAACGAGATTGAGATTTGGTTAGAATATAGTTACAAGCAGGATCCTGGATTACATAAACAAAGTTTTTTTTTGCCATTTCGCGAGTAATCTCATTCATTAAAGGAAGAAATTCCTTGCATATTTCACTACCATCCATCTCATAATACGTGACAGTCTCCCACTGGTCCTACTGATAACTAGGTCATCTCTCCTGCTATTTAGTCACCTCCATCAGATTGGATCATGACCATCCACATATGAAGGGTCGTGATCCCACACGACTTCGTCCGGCCCTGGCGAATACACCATCTTGTCGGCATCCTCGGACACCATATTCTCATACGCCCAGTCCAGCATCCCCTGGAAGTCGCGACACTTGTGCGGCGTGTTCATGTACGGGTACGGATGGCCCTCGCGACCCCGCACCCAACGGTATCCGATGAGCCCCGGGTCGGCATTGCACATGAGCATCTGTCGCAGAATCTCGATGCAGTGGTATAGATGTCTCTCGAGCTCGTCCGGCGGGTCTGAGAACTCCCAGCCTTTGTCCTTGTAGTACGGATAGTTGAGCCAGGCGGCCTTGCGGAGGAAATTCTGCAGCAGTAGCTCAGCCTCCACTTCCTTTCTGTCATCTACCTGCCATTCTCACCACACAGTGAAGCTGGTGCGTCACCTCCAGAGACGCCATGTAGTATCCACTGTTCTTGTATCCTGGAGGAATGCGCACATCGCCCTTGCGCAAACCAGCCTTGAGAGCTTCTTCTTCGGGGACTCCGACAACACCCACTAGCAGAAGTTAGACAATTCACCCTCGATCTGAAGGTCCACTCACTGTCGTATGCAATGTGACTCCATGCCGCATCGAGCTCTGGGCTTGGAGGACCGCGGTAGATAGACGGCCAATCGAGAGTGCCATTGTTCCTGACGAGATGCAGATGGGTATTGATGTCTTTGGTCACAGGACCTAAAAGAGCTCATGATTAACGGTGCTTATGCATGAAAGGAATAGAGCGCATATTTGAAACGAGGTATATATGCAGGATTGGTCGTTGCACCCTGGCTCAATGCACAACATATTCCACAGAAAAGCTCTTTGACTGGGAAGATAACAATTGGCAGTTGGACTTTGAGTGAGACAAAAGAAAGAAAACACTGCAAGAAAGGAGAGATAAGTGATTGTAAATCTTACTGTAAAAGGTGCTCCGTTTGAAGCAAAAGTCATCAGCCCTGGCCATATGCGCAATATTGACCACAGTGATAATAAAGCCGACCAGAAGCATGAACAGGCCAACACAAAATATCGAAGGAATCCACTTCACGCGACGTGGTGCACGCGGGACAGCTTCACCCATGGTGGCTTCCTTGTCCTCGCCTGGCAGCAGACCCTCCATGTCTTCCATGTTTTCTCCAGAGTCAGAGGAACTAGTCTTGACAACTTTCCCCTCACTTGAGAAGTGAAAGGTAGGCATGTTTCAGGGCACTGTCCGTTTTGTTCTCAAGGATTGGTAGAGGAGAGATGATTCTGAACGATGGAGGAGAGATGGTGCCGCCTTTTTGATGTAGAAATCGGCAGGAAGGGTCCCGGGCACGTGGTAAGTTGGGACCGTTGGGTGTTTACTGCAGACTTGCTGCGAGTCACCACCAAAGCATTGTCCAGGCAGGCGGTGCAGACAATGTTCAGGGGTCAAGAGGTGAGTATGTGATTACTTGACAATAAACAAAGAAACCCTGGGCCACTATCTTAGTAACTGCCTATTATGGCAAACGGCCAAAAGAAATGCCCCGCATGGGCACATTTCGCCCAGATATGGAAATCTAGTTTAGATACACGTCATGAACTATAGAATGTGGCACAAACGGCTCACAAGCAGTCATTCCCAGAAGCGAGGAGTTTTTCGTGTAACAGGCTGGAAAAAAGAGAAGCTAGCCCTTGCGTAGAATGAGGCAGTTTGTATACAGACACCGGGTAGGATCTGTTTGATCGAGTATTCGTCTAATCATCCTCGTTTCCTTCCTTATATGCTATATGGCTCCTATTCAAAGTATAATGTAATGCATCAAACACCTATAGAACGGCTAATAATGAAGGCACGAGGGGGATTGTCTCTCCACAGCCAGTCTAGACCGAGACCTGTTTCGTTTGACCTCATGCTACCACACCTGTTTCTTCTGTCCTTTGTAGCAGATTAGACTGGTCTAGAATGCTGGTCCTAGAATGCTGATCTTGACTGCGAGTCGCACAGAATGTTGGCCGGATCACATCGTACTCATCCAACCGGAGAAATCTCTCATCAATGCCTCTCGAGACACATATCTGCCGGGTAGAAAACTCGTCGCTGGCAGATCCAATCAAGGCATTATGCGACGAATGTGATACCTCCAGACTCTGCGACTGAATTGACCAAAGAGAGCATCTAGGGGAATTTCCTGCTTAGGAATTTCGGGCGATATCGCTCTCCCATCACGAACATTCCTCGAACAAAGGCCATTTCTCGCGGTCACGAGGTGGAGGTGCACGTCTCTGCTCTTCGCTTAATGCCTTCCCCCGCCTTCCCTTGCTATAAAAACCTCCCCTATCGCTCAAATTTCTCTTTCTTTTTCTTCCCTCCTCACCTCACTCATCCTCTCTTGTTTGTCTACTCCAGTTGATCATTACCAACTTCATCAACTTGAACCTCATCCATCTCATATTGATAACACAATCAACTTGCTTCCATCTTCCAAGCAGTCAACATGCTTTCCAAGTACCTTGCCTTCACTACCTTGATGGCCTTGGCTGTCGCCCTCCCTGTCACCCCATCTGGTATGATGTACTGATGTAAACACATTGTAATGCACCAGCTGATTGTGATATGCAGGCTCTGAGACTGCGGGGGTTGAGATCCCTGACTCTAGCATCTCTGTTAATCTTCCTCCTGCCAACGTCAACAAGCGTGAGGTTGAGAACACTGATTCTGACATCTCCATTAATCTTCCTCCTGTCAATGTTGACAAGCGTGCTGTGGCATTCTATGTTGCATCAAAGGATGACCCCAATGTTGCCAAACGTGCTGTTGCGTTCTACGTTGCTCCCAAGGAGGGTGCCAATGTTGACAAC
>NW_013563201.1:0-91253 GCF_000968595.1 Rasamsonia emersonii CBS 393.64
CACTGGGTGATGCCTGAGGGATTGCTCACCCAGGATTATGTGACGGTTGCACAATGCCACTCAGCCTGAACAACTGCCGCTGGTTGGATCCTGATCCAGATCGGCTCACCCTCAGCGTCTCAGCCGCAGGAGACGAGTTTCATCATGCCCACACATGGCCACGATATTGAACGTCCACTGGTGATTTATGTGAGGACCTTATAAGTAAGGTTGTCTAGCCAAGCCGCAGTGCAGTTCAATCCTGATCCCGGGTGTGCAGCTGCCCTGTGTTCTTGGAAGGGCAGTGTAAAAAAATGTGCAACTTCGATGAATTTGTCGAGTGCATATGATTTTTGTTAGTTGTCTTAAGGTCATCAAGCTGCCTGCAGAATTTCCAGAGGTATCTGTGGAGATCATTATTGGTGAGTATCTTTTATTAGACCGAGGGACAAATTGACCTGCAGACTCGCTGGCAAAACTCTTGTTGCAGGGATCTGCTTGGCTCGGGTCATTAACTGCAATGGCGGGGCTGCGGCAGCCTCCGCAGTTCATAAGAAGTACACGTTGAGGCTGAGAACTCCGTATGCTGAACTCTGTGAACGACATAGCTACCTCATGATTACTCTTTTGGCTTTGCTTGCGTGTGATGGCTTCTGTAAAGGCCTCAAAAACCGTGACGAGTACACTGTCGGATGGATCGCTGCTCTTCCATTAGAGCTAGCGGCGGCAACCGCAATGCTTGATGAGCAACACGAAAAGCCTGTCGATTTAGATTCACTATGGTGTCATTGCCTCTGGCAACACACTAGTCAAAGATGCTGCCACCAGAGACTTGATAGTCCAGGACACTGGGGAGGAATGCATCTGTCTTGAAATGGAAGCAGCTGGACTGATAAACAGCTTCCCTTGTCTTGTTATAAGTGGAATTTGCAACTTTGCAGATTCCCACAAAAACAATCACTGGCAAAGGTATGCTGCTGCAACTGCTGCTGCATATATAAAGGAGTTTCTAGGAGTTGTTCCAGGAGAAGATTTGGAAAGAATACAGAAGGCTGCCAATATTCTCAAAAACAGTTAGTCAACTTCAGAAATACTGCAAAATCTGGTATTAACTCCATATGTAGTTGAACAAAAGGTTTCCAATATATTTTCTACTGCTGAAGAGACAAAAAGCAGTATTGATAGACTACACCTTGATAATCATCAATGGAAAGTCATGAAGTGGCTGTCCCCCCCTGATCCCTTAACAACTACAACAAAGCATTAGCACTACAGCACAAGGGCTCAGGCCTCTGGTTCCTACAAAGTGAGGTCTTTGCAAATTGGAAGATACAATCAAACTCATTTCTATGGCTTTGCGGTAAACCTGGATGTGGGAAAATAATCCTCAGCTCCACCATCATCAGAAGACCAGCTCCTACTCTCAGGCCCTTCTTTACTTCTATTTTGACTTTAACGACACCAGTAAGCAGTCACATGAGAGCATGATCTGCCCACTCATCAGCAGAAGAATACTTGGACACAATTAGATTCGCTATTTTCCTCTTGTGAGGAGGGAAATCGACAGCTGACTACCAACTCATTGTGTACAACTCTTCTCTACATGATACAGCAGTTTGATAAAGTCTGGATTGTACTGGACGCCCTTGATGAATGCCATAGCAGGAAAGAGTCCCAAACTGAAGGGCTGCTACCATGGATAAAAGACCTTGTCTCGGAGCAAAGTAATGTCCATGTTCTTGTCACCAGCCGCCCAGAACAAGACATCAAATCGACAATAAGTGAATGGGCTCATGATGAATACATAATGCCCATTCAGAGTGACAAGGTCACTGATGATATCCATGCATACATCTCTATGAGATTTAGAGAAGATAAGGGCCTGAAAAGGTGGCAGTTGCGACCAGACATTCAGGAGGAGATTGAGGCAAGATTGATTGAAAAGGTGGATGGAATGTAAGAGTTTTGCTGTTGTGCATTACTTTGTTTATCTAAAGAAAAGCTAAGACAATACAGGTTTCGGTGGGCTGCATGCCAGCTTGATGCTCTAGAAAATTGCCTGGACTATCCCACGCTCAAAAATGCACTCACATCCCTTCCAAAAACATTGGACAAAACCTATGCCCGGATTTTGCGTGGCATCCCTCATGAATACAAGCAGAATGCCATAAGGATTCTTCAATTCTTGGTATTCTCTGAGCGGCCTTTGCAGATTGAGGAGGCTGTCGATATAATAGCAGTAGATACTGAAGGGGATCCACAGTTTAATCCAAAAAACCAGATGCCTGATCCACAGGAGGTCTCGCGATACTGCTCAAGCTTAGTGGTTGTGGTGCCCATAAAAAATTCGCCCTATGAGGGATATATATATATGCCCTATGAGAATAACAAAGGGGCGGTGCTTCAATTGGCGCATTTCTCTGTCAAAGAATATCTGATGTCAAACCAGCTTAATAAACATCTCACACAATATTTCCAGGAGATGGTCGCCAGAGCATTAATTGCAGCAGTTTGTCTAGCATATTTGTTGCATTTGGACCAGGACCTTCTGGTGCATAAGATCAGAGGTGACTTCCCATTGGCGCAGTATTGTACACAGTACTGGATGGGCCATGCTGCTGTGGGCAAAGGAGAGAATAAAGTATTGCATAGGCTAACTATGGAGTTCTTCCTCCACCGCAAAGGGTCATATATTAACTGGTATTACATTTATGACCCAGATCAGCCATGGAAAAATGAGTATTTTTGGCTACAGAACAATATGTTCATAGAAGCAGAAAAGCCAGCTGATGCATTGTATTATGCATCATTTGGGGGCTTAACAAAGGCAGTCAAATGTCTAATCAAGCATGGTGCTGATGTTAATGCCCAAGGTGGACACTATGGCACTGCTCTCTATGCAGCAGCAGCAGGAGGGCATGAGAAGATTGTCCAGATCCTGCTAGATAAGGGGGCCAATGTCAATACCTAGAGTGGAGACTACAGCTCTACTCTTTAGGCTACTTCCTCCAATGGACACAAAGATGTTATCCAGATGCTGTGTAATAATGGTCCTTGCTGGGGAACTATACATCTAGAAGATGAAGAAGATGAGAGTGATACTGATAAGAATAATGGTGACAACAATAATGCAAAGTAGGTAGCATGTGGTGGTACAGTTCCTGGAGATGTATTTGTTTCACTATGTGAGCATTAAATTACCATGTCCTCTAATCTTGAAGTCCTTACAGGTTTTTTGGGTTTCCATCTTCTGACTGGAAGGAGAAGTTAACTGCATCATATCTGCATCTGTTGCTAAAAGATTCAGAGTACAAATACCAGTTCTCAACAGCCCTGGCATATGAGACATCAGTCGCAGGAGCTTGTCTCTTCTGAAGACACCACATTGTCACTATTTTCTTGTTCTTGTTGATAGGATGCAGTGAAGCCGCAGGACTCGGCAAGTTTTTGCCAACTTTCCACTGTCTCTGCTCCTCCTTAGTAGGGTTCATCACGTGATCATAGGTATCGAGATCGTTTTCAGTTACAGGTAGCACAAGAAGAGAAATAGAAAAGAAAATGGTCAGGCAGAGATATGCCTATATGTCTTATTCTACGCCCTCATATGTACTCTAAATTGCAGTGCCTTCAGTCCCACCCCTGAATCACCTCGCTCACCCACCAACTCACCCTGCTCACCCCCATTTCTCCAAGGCATCACTTTGCTCACCTGTGCTCACCTGCACTCACCTACATCTCGCACGACTGCCACTTTTAAAGCGGCAATAACTTTAGGGCTGTATTGACAATTGACCGCGCTTATAATTGTGGCTTAAGTACGGCTGAGCGGACGGGAAGCCCTGTTTTCCACACCCTATGGTCGCATGTAGCAGATGTTTCTGGTCAAGGATTTATACAGAGATGGGTATAATGTTGTGGTAGTTTGCTGTATGTTGGATACCATGCTTGTATAGTAGTATGTACTGGTATGTTGGAGTTTGGTTTCTCCATTCCTCGGTCACATGAACTCTCGACCTTTGACCATCGACCGACTACCAGACTATCATATCTAAGACTTGGTATCCATGTCATGTCGTCGCAAAACCTCATTCATGTGCTGTATGTACTTGGTCTACTCCCTTTGACTACATCAGATATAATGCCAAACCTAATGAGTCCATCTCTCCGATGCTGTCATCTTGTCAGCATCTACTTGATCTCAGCTGTAAGGTGCACACTTACATGGACGGCATAGAACCCAGTAATAGTAGTTCCTGGAGCGGCTCTTAATGTTTTTGTCCTGACTATTTCCGGCATTCTTTCTGCTTGGATATGAAGGGATCGCCCGTGATTTGTGAAAAGCTATTATTTTCAGTAAGTACATGATAACAAGTGGATTCAAAAAAAAAAGGAAGAACCGACCTTGAATAGTCTCGTCACTCCATAGGCATAACCTGGACTTTTGACATTGCTAGGCGTAGCTCTCACATATAGTTCAACAGCCTCAATGACCTCCCCACCAGGTCCATCAATGGGAAAGTACGTAACTTTGTCCTGCACACTGGGCCTGTAACGGCCCATCTTGCGGCATTCTGTGGGGATATCATCGGTGTTATAATGAAACTCAATTGCGCGCACAAAGCGCTGGAAGACGATAGAGATCCCTGTCAAGGATCGAAGATAGATACCATCCAGACCGCCGAATAGTGTCCACACCAGTGGCTGATATTCCTCGTCGTAGTGTGGGTATTCGCTGAGAAAGTCCTCGCCATTCAAGAACACGCCTGGGGGAGGGATATCGGGATACCATAATGCGGTGTCACGTAGTGGATCGCTTGGTTCCGTTGATGTTGCATTGCAAACGGATGGGTTTTCGGCAACGGCTAGAGTGATCATCTTGTATGCCTATCATGCAGTCAGCGGTACTATGAACAATATCGTCAGACAAGAAGGAAACGCTACAAATTACACACATCAAATCCAGCCTCCAACGCGGCGATGGATCCTGCAACCACAAGACGGCGTGTCTTTGGCGAATCGTCGGGACAGCCAAGCCATCGTGATATGGATCCCTGGTCCATAACAACCTGCAACCCGTTGATGCCTCTTGACCCAATGGCTACGACGAATCCTCTGAAAACGGTAACGTCTACAGAGAGCTCTCTGTCCTCGGTCGTATAGCCTAGATATATATCTGCCCCGTCCGTCGAGATAAGCCGCATGCCCACAATATAGGTCTCATCTCCGTCCCGAATGGTGGAGACAGCAATGCGAGAAAGAACATCAGGAACACGAGTACATTGCTTGCGCGAGAGGCGACAACCGTCGTGGAATCTACCCGGAAATCGGTCGTGCTGCAGATCGCCATGTACCTCCTTCCATCTCCACTCGGCTCCGTCCAGGTCCTCTCGACGAATGGTGGATGAATCCATCCAACGCATGCTTAGTATATCCTTCAGGGACTTGTTCAAACACCAAATCCTTTTTCTGTTCTGCAGTCCAGGAGAGCCATGTGCGTCATTCGTGCGGTGGTACAGCCATCGCCAGTCTCGCGACTCCTTGTTCCTCCGCGCCTCGAAAAGGAACCCCTGTTCGCCGTTGACTTCAAATTGGGAGGCCCAGAAAGATTGACTAGAAAAGATGGGGACAAAAGCCCTCGAAGCTTGACGGAGTCGTAGAACGTCTGCGGTTGCTAGGTAGGCGGCTATTTCGTCCAAAACATCGAATGGGATCCTCATGAAGCAATCTTTCTCGTCTGAGACTCTGCGTTGACCGATCAGCGTCTCACTTGGTGGATACTGTCGCTGTTCTTTCAACAACTGTTGAACCTCTTCTTCATCACACGGGTTCTCTGCTGCATGCAGGCGTGCTGTTGCCTCGTCATCGCACTCTGCCGACGTCCCTTCCCATGGATAGTAACTTTGCCTATTGAGACGAACCAACCCTCCGTAACCGTGCCTCCAGTTCATAAACTCGGCTGCTCCGTGCGGAAATGGCACCGCCCTGCACACTTCCACCAGGCGTTCCAAAGGCACTGGTTCATCGTGGTAGACCTCTTTCAGAAGAGACCAGCAAGCGTCATGAAAGACAAACCCATGCTCCTTAAATGATGGCATTTGTCACATCACAGGAAGCTGGTCCGAGGCTGAAGAATCGTATCCAGAATCGTCCCATCTGGCAGTCTCATCGCGAGGGACGATATAGTCGCCGCCAAACGCGTTGGTGTACAGGCCCACGCCAGAGATCCGGGTTCCCTCCGGACTCGAGTAGAGTGCATGTATTTATTTCTATTGGTGGGTCCGTTTGACTATGTCAGAGCTAACATGTCACTCACCCGCACGAAATTGTCTCGACCAAGACTCCGAGAGCGGGTCATCGTGCCAGATGGGATGTCCACAAAGAATGCAAGAGAAAACAACGCGAGTCATTCGGATGGAAGAGCGTGCTTCAACAAGGAAAACATGATTTCCGAAAGGACCTCCTCTGGCAATTATTGCGAAAGCGAGAGATTCATATGAAAAGCGCTGCTATATAGGCAGCAGTGATAGCCAGTTGTACTCTTGGGTGATTATGTAATATAACATTGAGAACAGCCCCCACGTAGATCGGATTGCGCTGCGAGTATTGATCTAAGTGTCGAAGTAGAAAGACGAAAAATGAGAAAAAATTACAGAGATCGCAAGACTGAGAGCAGGAGTTCAAGTCAGCAGACTCGACACTTCCAGATTAGGAGCATCACGTGATTATGAGAGTCACATGTTGTATACAGCATCAACGTCTTTTCATGATTTAGAAGACCAGACTATGCGCCGTGGATTAGGACAATGCTTTCCAGATAGACAGAACTGTCTACTCCATTTTGACAGATTAGGCAGGTTTCCCGAACGCCATCTCCAGACATAAATGGAGTTTCCCCGGCCCGAGACCCGCCAACCCCGCGGCATGCGGGGAAGCTCTCCTTCATGGATATCATTGCCTAGGCTCTCGCTAGCTGCCACGTCTGCTGTTCGGAACGTTCCCCGAGAGATTCGGATAGCTGTGATGTGCCACAGATTTCTCATCTGGCTGCACTGGTCAGGACTCGAAATACCTTGGAAGTCGTTGTACTCTACATGTACGACATGTGACATTACTGAACGTACTGTACTGTATGTACATACGTGTGACAAATTAGTTTCGTAGAAACACCAACAGCTCTGAAGAAAGCCCTAATTCTCCGTTTTCTCAGCAATGCTGCAACAAGACGATCTTCACTGTTGTTGAATTCTAATTTTTGGTGAACCGTGTAGTCAGCACCAATTATATACTCCATTATACTCCGTAGATGCATGCTGGCCAGAAATATGGCAAAGACAGACAGAACCCTGCCCAAACGTAGATCATAAAGGCCACGTGAGAAAACATAGCCAATGATATGTTTTTGGGAAGAAGATAATAACTATGCAGTTCAGGGTGGGCCTGGGGCCAAAAGTCCTGAAATAGACCACTCGAGGTCTCCCTTGACCTGACCAGGAGGGCTGGTATTGCATGAAGAAAGGAAGCTATCCCGAAGGAGACCTTCCAGCGCGGGGATTTCGGGATCAGTCCGCTTGGCAAGGCTACATATATGGACCATCCTGCCCTCTGTGCTTTGCTTTCTTTCCCAGTGTCTCTCGTTCATTTATCTTCCTATCAAAAAAATGGCCACAGAAGTAGAAATTACCACCACCACTACCCTCCCCCACCGTATCGTCCTCTCGCGGGACAGAGTCGAACCGGGCTCGGTCAACATCCCCGTGGGACAACCCCCCGCCACGAGCTCTACACCCCCAGCGTCCGTGGACGAGGTGGCAACGACAGCCATCGACAATCTGAACAAGGCCCTGCAAGCGAAGGACCACCAGGCGATCGCACAGCTGTTCCTAGAAAACGGCTACTGGCGGGACCATCTGGCTCTCTCGTGGGATCTGCACACGCTGAAGGGTCGAGACCGGATAGCGAGCTTTCTCTCCGAAGGCTGCCGTCTCACCAAGGTCGAGATCGATCGGTCGTCGGCCTTGCGCGCTCCGCACTTTGGTCCCATCGATGGCGGGATTGGGGAGGCCAAGGGCGTCGAGTTCTTCGTCACTTTCACCACCGAGGTTGGTAAGGGTCAGGGTGTGGCAAGACTGGCGGAGGAGAAGGATGGTCAATGGAAGATCTTTACTTTCTTCACGTCGCTGCGTGAGTTGTCCGGTCATGAAGAAAACCTGAACCATCGACGACCGAAAGGCGTCGAGCATGGAGGACGGCCAGACCGGAAGAACTGGCAGGAAAGACGAACGGCAGAGGCGAACCTCGAGGGAAAGGAGCCGACTGTGCTGATTATTGGTACGGCCATCTTGCTAGAGGATGCTTAGGAGGTCTATACGTGCTAATAGATTATCTTTAGGTGCCGGCCAGGGTGGTCTCACTGCTGCCGCCCGCCTGAAAATGCTCGACGTGGACACGCTGGTGGTCGATCGTGAAGATCGCATCGGCGACAACTGGCGGCGAAGATACCATCAACTCGTCCTGCACGACCCAGTCTGGTACGACCACATGCCCTACATCCCGTTCCCATCTACATGGCCCATCTTCACCCCAAAAGACAAATTGGCCGAATTCTTCGAGTCCTATGCCAAACTGCTCGAGCTGAACGTCTGGGTCCGCACCACTCTCACGTCCTCATCCTGGGACGAGAGCAGGAAACAATGGACGATCACCCTGCAGCGGCAAAAAGACGACGGCACGACGGAAACCCGCACTGTGCATCCGCGCCACGTCATTCTCGCAACTGGCCACTCGGGCAAGAAGAACTTCCCGTCCATCAAAGGGATGGAGAGCTTCCAGGGCGACCGTCTCTGCCACAGCTCCGAATTCCCCGGCGCCAGAGCGGACGCCAAAGGCAAAAAGGCCGTCGTCGTCGGCTCGTGCAACTCGGGCCATGACATCGCGCAGGACTTTTACGAGAAAGGGTACAACGTGACGATGGTGCAGCGCAGTTCGACCTGCGTCATCTCGTCCGAGTCCATCACGGAGATCGGCCTCAAGGGTCTCTACGACGAGGACGGCCCGCCAGTCGACGACGCCGATCTCCTGCTGTGGAGCATCCCGTCGGAGATTCTGAAAGCGCAGCAGATCAAGGTGACCGCGTTGCAGAACCAGCGCGACAAGAAGACGCTGGAAGGGCTGGAGAAGGCCGGATTCAAGCTGGACATGGGGCCGAATGACGCTGGTCTCTTCTTCAAGTACTTCCAGCGGGGAGGCGGCTACTACATTGATGTCGGGGCCAGCCAGCTGATCATCGACGGCAAGATCAAGATCAAGCAGGGCCAGGAGATCACGCAAGTGCTGCCTCATGGCCTGGAGTTCGCCGACGGATCCCAGCTGGAGGCCGACGAGATTGTCTTCGCGACGGGATACCAGAATATGAGGACGCAGGCGCGAGAGATCCTGGGCGATGAAGTTGCCGATCGAGTCGGCAGTATCTGGGGCTTTGATGAGGAGGGGGAAATGCGGACGATCTGGAGACGGAGCGGCCATCCGGGCTTCTGGTTTATGGGTGGGAATCTGGCGCTGTGTCGGTATTATTCAAGGATTCTGGCGCTGCAGATTAAAGCTTTGGAGGAGGGTATTACGAGTTATGGTGCTAGATGACAAGCATGATTTGAGATATCCGCAGTATACCTAGTTATATAGCTATAAATGTGTGACACAGCAAGAAGATGCCATAGCATTCACATTCCATAGCATTCGCTTTCTGGAGTTAGCTCTTCTGGCAGATGTAGTTCTGAGCCTAGCTAGGCTCACTCCACTAATGGAACACACCAAAGCCAAGAAACTGTAAGATAATAAAACAAAAAGCACAAACAATACTAATAAGTTGACTTTTCCACACTTGAGTATTACATACTATCGTAGCTGTAGCTATATATAGTGAGCGGCCTGTCATCTTTTCCGCGCGGGGCTGACAGAATATTTTCTTCTAGAATTCTATGCAGCAACACAATACCAACAAGATTATCAATATGCTTTACCTAGTTGTCAGTTTCTCTTCTTTTCTTTTTTTTTCTGTACCTTTTCCTTCCTGGAAAGTAAAGTATCCTCTTGATTGTATGTATATACACATACGGAGTACTGAGGAGCTCAAGTCACGGATATACTCCACGATGATCATCGGAAATCACGCCGAAATGGCAACGATAATCCCGCCGGCAAACTCAGCTATTAGCTTCCCCCGCTTCATTACACCGCCAACGTGTACTAATTACGGTATTTGCGGGGGAGACATTAATAGGCGGTCAATATTCTCCATACACATTCGGATATTTCCGACTGCTGGGATGAGAGCTCGAGAGTAGCAATCGGACGAAGAGATCGAAATTACATGTTCTGACTACATGTAGGTAAGCTTTGTTATCGGACATTCTAGGTAGATGACCTGCCTATATATATACGAGGAAGACTTGTCATGATCACCCATCTCCTCTCTCCCTTAATTCTCCTCTCCCCATACCTCTTCTTCGGGCTCTGCGCCCTCGCCCTCGTCGTCCGCCTCCTACACAACAAATACGGCCATGGCATCAACCACCTGCCCGGGCCACGCCTCGCCGCGTACACCGATCTGTGGCGTCTCTGGATCGTCTGGGGCCGACGAGCAGAGCGGGTGCACATTGCCCTGCACGAGAAATACGGGCCTATCGTTCGCCTGGGACCCAAAACCGTATCTATCTCTGACCCGGAGGCCATCAAGACCATCTACGCGCTGAATTCGGGCTTCGTCAAGTCCGGCTTCTACCCCGTTCAGCAGAGTATTGCCAAGGGACGGCCTTTGGAGAGTCTGTTCAACACCACGGACGAGAAATACCATGCCAGGCTGCGTCGAGCCGTCGCGAATGCGTACGCCATGTCCACTCTCGTACAGTTTGAGCCCTTGGTCAACTCCACGACGAGGGCGTTTTTGCACCAGTTGAAGCAGAGATTCGCCGATCGAGACGACGACGATGAATCCGGCATCTGCGACTTTGGCACCTGGCTGCAGTACTACGCCTTCGATGTCATTGGCGAGCTGACCTTTTCCAAACGCCTGGGGTTTGTGGACCGGGGGGTGGATGTCGATTCGATCATTGCCAATGTCGAGTGGGCGCTGGGGTATTTCGCTGTGGTGAGTTATTAGTCACTTAGTTTCCTATCATACTGGAATTACAAGCCTTCAACAACTCGCTCCGCTCGTCTAACATACAGCAGGCAGGCCAAATCCCTCTCCTCGACCGGATCTTCCTCAAGAATCCCATCCGCCTCTGGCTGGCCAAAATCGGCCTGATAAACACGACCTCCCCCGTAGTCATCTTCACACGCGAACGCATGGCCGACCGCGCAGAGGCCATGAAAGAGAAACGCGACGAAAGCAAGGCATCCAGACGAGACTTCCTCTCGCGATTCATCGAGTGCCACCACAAAGACCCCGAGTTCATCACGCCCGAGCGCGTCCTGTCGCTCGCCGTGTCCAACGTCTTCGCCGGCTCCGACACGACCGCCATCTCGCTGCGCGCAATCTTCTACTTCCTCCTCCGGAACCCGTCCACGATGCAGAAGCTGCTGGACGAGTTCCGCCAGATGGAGGAGAAAGGCGTCTTCCGGCCTGACGACCCCCTCGTGCAGTGGAACGACGTCCGTGATCTTCCGTATCTGAGCGCCGTCATCAAGGAGGCTCTCCGCTGCCATCCGGCTGTCGGGCTCGTCCTCGAGAGGATCGTTCCCCCTTCAGGCGTGACGGTTGCAGGGACGTTCCTCCCTGGAGGCACCAACGTCGGCTGCTCTGCATGGACCGTCCACCGGGACAAGAATATCTTCGGCCCAGACCCGGATGTTTTCCGCCCAGAAAGGTGGATAGAAGCATCCGAGGCAAAGAAGAGCGAGATGAACAGCTATCTTTTTGCTTTCGGGGCAGGGGCTCGCACCTGCAGCGGCAAGAACATCAGTCTGCTGGAAATGCACAAGTTGGTGCCGGCGGTGTTGAAAAGCTTCGAGGTGCGTAGACCCAAAGTCACCTTCTCTGATGACTGTTTTCACTAACGTCACTTCCAAGATATCTCTGGCCTATCCAGAGAGGGAATGGAAGCTGCGTAATGCATGGTTCGTCAAGCAGAGCGAGTTTTATGTCCGATTCAAGACTCGAAAAACTCCAACAAGCTAAAGCAAGAATAAATTGACATTGACCCTTTTGTCTACTATTAGCTAACAGAGCGATATCCAAGAATATATCATTGTGGTGGACTCTCAGAGTATCCAACGTCTACCTGATCCTATAGTTCTCTCCGGTTCTTCAGTTGAAGTCGCGCCCTGTATATTTGAAATTAAGCCTGACTAGGGCCTCAACCTTGACTGGCAGCTCTGTCCTTCCAACTCAGCTGCGCTCTCTTCTCCCAGGGCGGAATAATGACAAAGATGGCGTCACAGGAGTAACGCGTTCCAATTCCCGCTTCATTCCCATAAACGATCTGACTGAACGCCATCTCCTCGTGCTTCGGTCCGGTAAGCCAGGTAATACCGGGAAGGTAGGAAAATGGCCAAACTTGTCTTGCCACCTGTAAAGAGATGCCGGTCAGTGGAGGCACCCCAGCAGAGAGTCAATCCAAACTGCTTACCTCGTCGATGTCCTCATCTTCCCCCCGGTCCGTGGTAGAGTAGGGCTTGAGCCATTTACCAACCCTTGCCATTCGGCTGTAGCTGTCGACGATTTCGGTGAGCCCCTTCTCTTGAGCAGTCTGAGCCATGTCCGTCTTCCCCTTCACGTGTCGTGCATAGAGCAGCGTTTTCCAGCGCTTCTCTACATCGTCGCACTCTCTAAAGTCGCCATCTAACACTCTCTCGTAATCCTGCTCCAATGTCTGTCCATGTTCCAGGTATGGCGGCGATTCATCGTAGCGGTCTGTCGAGATATAATCCCATTTCCGTTTCCCAAGAACAGATCCCTCGAGTCCCAGCTGTGGATTGGTGGTGTCATAATCGCCCCCAGGCTCTATGACTGGCAAGATATCCACTTCATAACCAAGAGACTTGAATATGGAGTAGAGAACCAGATCGAAGCCTTTCAGCGCCCTTGGGAGACTCTCGGTCGCCACGTCCGAGTTATGGGCGTAGGCATGAGAACAGAAAATCCCGAGAACGCCACCTGCCAGCTGTCAGCATGATCCATCACGGAAGGTCAAGGGGGAATCCGATACCATCTTCCATGAACCAACGCTGTTTGGTCATATCGCGGATATATCCGTACAACGGAAGGGTTTGGGGCTCAACGATCGGGCTGCGTGAGATGGCACTTCCCACTGGCTCCGTGACGTACAGATTATACGTGAGAGTGATGCGGTCCTCCTCGGTGATTGTCTTGATTTCATGCTCGCAGTCGCTGTAGAATGCCGCCCACTGGATGGTCGAGGCACTTGCCAGGCTCCAGTCGAAGTCGACTTCCTGGCCGTGATGGCGGACAATCAGATTGCCTCCTTTGAACGGCGACGGCAAGCAGACGACAAGCGAGCCGATCTGGCTTGGGGAACGAGGTGTATCGACATGTTTACGGAAATGGCCAGAAGGCCCGGAGTAAGCCTATATTTCACATGCCTCGTCAACCCAGATACACAAACATGTTGCTGCGGTTGGCCGTACGTTCAGCTTGTAGAGATCTGCAGTCACCATCCTGAACTGAAGACTATTTACGAGATCGGTACTGACGTTTGGCAGGAGAATCTGCTCGATGTTCTCCAGAATGCCAAAGTCGGCTGGGTTGAAACTGCTAGCGAATTGTCCAGATCCAGCTTGCCGGCCTTTCGATAGCTCGGGTCCAGCACATCCTGGTCTCCCCTTCCAAAGCTAGCAGGAGAGCAGTCCATGACAAGCTGTCGGAGTATGCTTTTGTTTGACTCGTCAGTGTCGCTGAGTGGGAGCACCAATCTCCGCGCGTTATTGGAGTTCTTTTCCTTCGTCCAGAAGATATGAACCGGCAGCGAGGTGCGACGTGTGGAGGACTCATCTACTGCCATGGAAGTGCTTCTGATGGGAATAGTACCACCGCAGGCAAATGAAGCGGACACGCGTTCCCCCTCGATCGATTCTTTCAGCTGGCGACAAGCCTCGGTGAATTCATGGTGCTGCAATGGTGGAACGGGTTGGTCATCTCCCGAGGAAGTGGCTTCCTTCAACTGCCGATGCTGCTGTTCCCCGAGGGTTCGCAGGAGTGTTTTGTGGAAGGTATTGGGAGATGCTACCGCTCAAGTCAGCTACCAGGTGGTGATGCGAAGACTAGTCTGTGCCTCACTCTTTTCTGCGTGTCTCTTCCAAAGCCGCCAGCTGGAGTAGATTTTGCCACGCATAGGCTCGCTCCCCAGATCGAGGGAGGTGTCTCCAGAGGTATCAAAGAGGTCCGGGACCAGACGGCGCAAGTCAGCAATCAGTTGATTTTTTGGAAGCTCGCAACGGCGGGACATTGTTATTGTCTCGCACGGCGGGCTTATTACCTATTTGACGGGGGATAAGCAGATGAAGATTCCTGCGGCTGGGTGGAGGAGCTTTACTGTCGTCCGCGACGATGAGGGGAAAGTTGTATTGAAGGAGTTGCTGTGATGCTCTGTCCCTCTTTTGGAGTAGGTGGAAGCCTACATTATCTACGATCTCGAATATTACTACAAATTGACGATAGACGGATACAGGAATGCCTAGTGCTTATAGAGTGCTCAACGACTAGGTAGCTTTTACAAGCGATTTGTATGATTTTCCAGGCTCATCTATTCCTTGCACTCATTATGCCGTAGTAGTTGTACGAAGTTTGTTATGGAAACAACAACAAAAATGTCCTGGTTGAGAAATAATGATATGGTCATAAATCGGGTTCAGAAATGTAGCCTGCATTTTACGGAATTGGAAGGAAGAGAAATACATGTACAGACGTGTCTGGCCTTTTCATGTGATATTCAATCCTTTCGCAATAGTCTACATAAAGCTATATATAGGTAAAATATCACGCTGACAGCCCCAACATCTCCGCCTCAATCCGTGCACGCCGCGCCTGCTCTATCTCGCCCGTATTGTCGTGGAAGACGTGATCCATCTGCTCAAGAGTGCGACCATTTGTCTCAGGAACGACAAACCAGACCCAGACAAGCGCCAGCAGGCAAAACACGGCAAAGAAGACATAGGCGCCAAACCCGGTATTCTGCACCAAGGGCGGAGTGATCAGCCCGATGATGAAGTTGTTGAACCAATTGGACATGGTTGCAAAGGCCATGCCTTTGGCACGCAGCGAAGCAGGGAAGATCTCCGCGGGCATCGCCCAGGGGATCGGACCCCCAGGTGGCGCCATAGGTCAGCATGAAAAACAGCAAAAAGGCGACTGAGGTCCATGCCTCGGCCGTGTGGGTTGGCCAGGCGTCGCTGAACTTGCCCACCAGCACGGAGATGATCAGATGCGAGATCACCATGCAGACTGCACCGCCGAGAAGCAGCGGTCGCCGGCCAAAGCGGTCCATGCCCCATAAGGACCAGAAACACGCGATGACCTGGCAGATGTTGAGCACGCCAGACATGGTCAGCTGCATATCGTAGTCGAGACCCATGGTGCCGAAAAGAGTGGGCGAGTAGTAGATCAGCGCGTTGATCCCGCCAAATTCTGAGTCAACCGAGTTAGCCTGGGTTAAAGTCGTGGGAATGAAGAAAAGATCGCCTTACGCTGGAAGAACATCAACCCAATGCCAATATGGGTACGTTTCCAGCACCCCGGCCGGAAACAGTCCGTGTATCCCACCAGATGCCGTTTGATGCGACTCGACAGGCTCGAGTCTTGAAAAAGAGTGGGATGGCGCTCTTTGTTTAGCTCGTTGCGGAAGGCCACTTCGGAGCGGATCTCGATCCACTCTTGAATCACGCGTTCGTCAGACTCGGGCAGCTTGCGGACTTTGCTCAGAACCTGGAGAGCTTCGTCGTCACGGCCCTTGCTGGCGAGCCAACGCGGAGAGTAGGGGAGCCATGGAATTCCTACTCCCAGGAAGATGGCAGGCACCATCTGCAAGAGATAGTAATAAGTCCAATCTCTTCCCTTTCCTTATTTTTCCCCTTATTTCTTTTTGAGAGGAATCACCCACCTGAAGCAAGAACGGAAGACGCCAGGACCAGTCCGAATCGATATATCTTGTGCCGTACGTGATGTAAAAGGCGACGACAACAGCTGTCACGATAGACAATTCCTGCAGCACGAGCAAAGTGCCTCGAATCTCAGGCGGAGCTAGCTCTGAGATGTAAAGAGGCGCCACCATAGCCAGCATACCAACACCAATGCCACCGACGAACCGGGCAACGACGAGCATTGCATAGTTCACTGAGCCCGTCTGCAATGCCGAGCCGATAAGGAAGATACACACAGCGACCAAGATGGACCATTTACGAGAGAATTTGTCCGCAATCCATCCCTGATTCATGGCGCCTAGGAAAGCACCCAGCTCGATCATCGCGGTGAGCAGGCCTTTCTTGAATCCGGCGCCAGCAGCCCCCTCCGCAACCTCAGGGAACCGCTCCATGAAGTGCTCCATGACGAGCGTCACTGAAATGACGCCTTGGTCGTAGCCGAACAGGGCACCGCCCATGGTGGCAAAGGCCGCGCAGGCGGTGACATAGGGGTTGGAGAAAATGCCCGCAAAACCTGTGGTCGTCAGTCCTACTCTCTTACTCCATGATCACTGTCTACTCACCTGGCTTGCCATACGTGGCTCGCTGCTGCTCCCACACGGGGGCGTCCGCGGAGGCAGCTCTCACATTGCGAGACACTGCCTCGACATGTCCACTGGTCGCCGTTTTCTCCTCCATTGCGCCATTCAATTGGCCCGTAACAATGTATATATATGACCGAGTAAACAATGATGCACAGGCTAGCTAAGACGTTCAGCCGTCGTCATCTGGGTACAGCTGGAGGGTGGCAGCGACGTATTATACACCGAGCTACGATGCCGTTCCCGCTCAACAGACGCCGAATTGCGTTTCGTCGATTTTCCAAGGTTATCCAGATCATCCATCTGTGATCGGGATATGCCGAACCATTGGCTTGCATGCAGCACTCGTGCGAGATCTTCCCCAGAGCGTTCCCTCTCAGCCAATCACTGCGGCTGCATCTGATGCACGGTCCCTGCCGATGCAATCGCGGGAATTCTGATTGGCCGGCGGCGGGCGACGCGGAGATTTTGCGGGGGCGGAGCGGAACGGCAGTGCGGAGAAACTCGCCCGCCGCCTGCCTTTTCCGGCCGCGGGGGAAAGTCGGGGCATTTGCTGTTTGGCATTGACGTCAGCTGGTGCAATGGGAGGCAATTCGTCGCCGATTTCTTGCCTGTTTGGCTGCTGGTATCCGCCTGCCATGAAGAGAAGCGGACAGCATGACAGCTTCAGTCCGGAAATCCTCGCCTGAGCAAAGTCGATCAGATATCGTGCCCTGCAACAACTGCAGATAAGTACATGTATCTGGGTCCCTCTGGCTAGTAGTAAACTGACCATCCGTACAGACAAGCATTTGAAGTGTAAGCATCATCCAAACAAACAGTCAGCATCAACCACACAATAACTGGAACAGGTGACTACGATTTGGAACAGTGCCAACGCTGCAGACGAAGCAACCAGCAGTGCGTCCGAGGCAGGAATAACACTAAAATTCGATTCCGCCATGGCTCCCATGCCAGATACGGTTTGACCTTTGCAAAGGATCAGCACTGGCTGAAGACCCGGAAGCCTCGTAAGCAAGCATACTCAACTGACGGCAACAAGTTAATTAACCACGCGTATGTAGACAGGCTGAGGTTCATTGATGAGACGCTGGATGTCATTGCTGGCTACCACCAGGAATGTGATCTAGATACGGATTCAGAGGTCTGCGCAGGACAAAATGAGAGCCAGTTGTCGGCGATCTGCGAATCTACATCTCGCACTACAGGCACCTCCCAAGGCTCGCAATCTTCTGACACCTCTCCCCGCGATGAGCCATCTCAGAGAGGTGTTTTCGACGATAAACAAACTCCTGTTGCCTTATCGTCTACGCTACAAACCTCATCTTCCATTCAGTCGTCAGTCTATAACACTGTTCCCGTGCCTAATACTGCAGAGCCTGCATACACCAACCTCCCACAGCATCCAACAATAGACCTCTCAGATGACCCCTTCTTCTGCCATCTCGTCAAGCAGCCTTCGGCGGAGATTTGCCGCAGTCAAAGCCGCCGCCAAGCAATCCTGATGCGATATTTCTCAGAAGAAATCGCCCGCCGCTTCGACCTGTGCAACCCTGAACGCCACTTTACCCACGTCGTTCCCCAGCGAGCACGCTCCTCGCCGCCTCTGTTGAATGCGATACTAACGACATCGGCCCGCCACCTCACGCGGCTCCCACGGCATCGAAACGCGGATGACATCGTGGAGTGGCAGGGGTATGTGCTTCCTGACCTGACGGAAGAGTCCGCCGTGTACTATCACAACGAATGCATCAAGGATCTCCTGCGGCTGAGCATGGATCCGGCGCAGATCCACAACGAGAACCTGCTGGCGGCAGCCATTATTCTCCGGACGGACGAGGAGATGGACGCCCCGCTGCGGGACGACAGCGACGGCGACAAAGAAGTCTTTCTGCAGATGCTGAGCATCTTTCTCAATGCGCAAGTCCCGTCGGCTGCGGCGGTGCCACACCGCTCAGGTGCGATCTACCCGAGGGAGATGAGTCCTATGTCCCAGCCTCGACCTGTCTCTGTCTCCTCCACCCCCTTACCCCGAACCGACAGTCTCCGTCAGGCGTGTTTCTGGGTCGCCCTCCGGCAGGAAGTGTTTACGTCGTTCATGAAGCAGCGTCCGCCGAACTTCCCTCTCTCCCGCTGCGAAGCGTTCCGCAACTTTTCTCCAGCCGAGGATGCCGTCTGGGCAGATCGTCTGGTCATTTTCTGTGCGGACGTACTGCAGTACTGCTACGGAGGCCCCAGCGATACGACTACGCCTCAGCGCCACGCTGATAATAAAGAGCGATGGCATGCGCTGAAGCAGTACGAGGCTGAGCTGGGTCTCGTCCTGCCGAGCTCGTTCGAACCGGTGTATTACCGGGCGCCTAACCGGCAAGCAGGCGAGATCTTCCCCGAGATCTGGTACCTAGACGACTGCCATGTGACGGGAACGACGCACGCAGAGCTGGCCCGCATCCTGCTCGCAGTCTACGACCCGAGCAGGCCCAAACTGGGCCCGGATACGCTGCCAGCATGCGCGAGTTGACAGGGCGGCTGAAGGGGATCGTGCTCCGACTGTGCGGGATCGCGCTCAGCAATCGCCGCTTACCGTCGGTGTTCATCGAGGCGTTGATGGGGATTGCCATGTGTGGAGAGTACTTTGACGATCGGAAGGAGCAGGAGGCGCTGCTGCAGGTGTTGGATATTATGGAGCGCGATCATGCGTTTCCGACGGGGGAGTTTGTGGCCACGTTGCAGCGGGCATGGGGGTGGAGATAGTGATCAGGCAGAGCGTCACATTTATTTGCAGATGATTGATTTGATTCACCTTGCAAGACATCACTGTAGCATACATAATAATTTCTTTCTGTAACTATGATTTGAGCCGATTATCAGTCGATAGTATCAGTCACATATTTGAAATCTCGATCGATGCTTCGGCGAGAAATTTCCTATTTCGCGAAACCGTCCGTTTTCCCCAAGTAGGCAATATCTGGTCTGTTTATCTTGTACCTCTACCATGAAAAAGCGGAGAACAGCACTGCAAATGATGAATTCTGTGAATTAATCCAGTGAATACTCACCGACCTTCGTAAGCTCCTACGTAGGTAGGTAGGTGGGTAGTTTATATAGGTATTACTCTGCACAGCAACTAATGTACAGTGCATACTTACCTAGACAGAATGTTGTCAATCGCCGTACCGTATAATCCTGCCGAAAACGGTAATTTTGATGCCACCCACAAAGGAAATTCCGTTGTTAGTTCTCCTTGACTTATTTGTATACATGTGCTTACTCTCATGGTCTGCTGTGCCCTATTGCCATTTACTATTTAATATATATAGCAAATTTCTGTTTCTTTCTTTTTTTTGGACAGCTTGAGAGAAGAGAGCTATTTTCTTGAGGTTTATATTTATATTTAGATTTCTTTCGATATTTTTTCTTGTTCTCTTCTTTTCTTTTCTTGTCCTTCTTTCGTTTGTTGTACTCCCAATTAAAGATAAAGGCCTCGCTTGGATTGCATTGAATTGCAACAGGCACATTAGCTAACTAAACTACTCTGCTCGTTTCAATAGATGAATGCAAAGCCAGTAGATAGCTGTCATTCACGATTGCAACAGTATTACATTCCTAGTAGCCTTGGTAGCTAATAAAGCTCAGGAAGTTCGCAGCGACAGACTCAACCCTTGCTAGTCCAGTCCCTAGAATAAAGTCCTTGATGCGCTGCAGAGCATCCAGAAAATTACACAGGAAAGCTTACGCACGCACATTCATCCCCATCGAAACCTGATTCTCGCGAATCGAATTCAACAGCACATCGACATCCTTCTCGGCCGTCTCCCACTCCCTCTCGATGACCGCCTTCGCATGCTCGCTTCTCGGTTCAAACACCGCCTCGAACGGCAGCGGCGAGGAGGCGAACCCGGAAGTGAAAGCCATGTCGTCCACCTCGATGCGCTTCCCGTCCCTGTCGACCGCATGCTTGATGTTGTATCCCCAGAGCAGGCGCGCGATCAGCAGGAAAATCGAGTTCCGCGCAATGTGTCGCCCCGTGCAGATCCGTCGGCCGTAGCCGAAGAAGTTGACGAAGCACTGCTCCTGCTGGTCTGTGTTCTCGGGCTTCTTCTCCTCCAGCCAGCGCTCAGGCAGGAACTCCATCGGCCGGTCAAATACCTTCTCATCCAGGCTCATCGCCCAGTGCAGTCCCACTACGGTGGCGCCCTTGGGGATTCGATACCCCATGTACGTGTCTTCCTGCATCGTCGCGTGCGGGATACCTCCCAGAACGATGGAGCGCCAGCGGAACTGTTCTTCGACGATGGCTACGATGTATGGCAGATTCTTCTTGTCGTCCAGCGTCGGCAGACGGTCCGGTCCAACGACTTCGTCCAGTTCTTTCTGGGCCTTTCTGACAAAGTCCGGATAGGCGAGCGCGGCCAGGGTGAAGACTCGCATCTGCACTGACGTCGTGTCCAGCCCGGCATCAGCGAGAACGCCGACGCTGTACGCCAACTCCAGCTCCGTCATTTGCTCGGCTTCCTTGAGGCAGAGAACTCCTTGCTCCAGTTCCACGCCTTGCTGAACAGCCCTCTCTCTATATTCCGTGTATGGAGAGACGCTTCGATCTTGAAAAACTTCTTCGTCGTCCGCTTCCATGGCGCCAGAGGGGCAGGGAGAACGTTGAGGAAAGGGAGGGCGTCCACGATCCATGTCCCGACGCGTCCGACATAGGCCCAGTTTTCTTCCACGAGGTGAGCGTCCTTCAGCTCGTCTTCGTCACCCGTATGCAGACGGTACCCGTAAGCCAGCGAATACACCAGACTGGCGCTGTAGCAGTCGAACAGCTTCTGAAAGTCGTTTGTCTTGAGAAAATCGTACAGCAGCTGCTTGCTCTCCAGGTCCTGCAGAGGATAGTACGTGTTTGACGCCCGGGGGCTAAATGGCGACGCATGCATGCGCTGGTGGAGCCGGTATTGATCGTTGTAGCGCCTCAGCAGCAGATGCATGCCCTTGGTCAGGTTCTCGCCCGCCATGACCATGCGCGGGCGGTCGCTGTAGATGTTTCCGCGCTTGTCAAGCAGCTCGCGAGCAATGGCGGCATTGGCAATCATAATTATCGTGGTGCCGCCGAACTGGGCACTGATGATTACTCCTTGGTCCACTCGTGGAATGTTCGCCATGGCAGGTCAGTCGGTGCCTGGTGGAGGTTGCCGATGAAAGGGAGACGAGGGGGACCAGGAGGCAGAGAGCGATCCCGTCTGTACTCGTAGAGCAGCCTGAGAACGATTAAGGCGATTAAGAAACCAACGATCTTGACGCCGTCCATGATGAAATCTGAGGTCTCTGTTGCGGTGGGTGCATGATGGGCGGGGTAACAGTCTTTATAATGCAGCAACCAGCTGCAACCACGGGATAAACAATATATGACCTGTCAAAAGGCAGGTATTAAAGTTCCCAGTATGCAGACTGTACAGTGTCATGCAGTGACTGTGTCGAATGATTGCGTAGGGATTGCCAGCGTGCTCTGGAGGATGGTCCTTATTATGGCCGATCGACGTCTTTGAAATGCATGACTCGCGAGCAGCGCCTCAGAACAACCCACAAGAGAGTCGTGGCTTGTCGTTTAAAAGCGGGAAGAGATTCATCCGGTCTGGCCCGTTGCGGGGATTGAAATTTGAGAAATGCCGATCCTAGACGGGAGGCAGTCCACAACCTGTCTCGGAGTAACAACGATCGAAGCACTTCTATTCGCAACTGTTGGTCCGTCAGAGAAATCTGGTCACAATTAGCATTGAATTAGCATCGATTGGCATGCAGCTAGCAGGCCCTAGGACGTTAGAACGCCGGGGTGACAGCTACCAAGCGACGTCTTAGGGCATCCGACCGCTGCTGCCAGCCACTCCTTGCTGTTGTAATATATGGAAGGGCAGGCAGGGCAACAAGGCGTAATCCTGGTCGCCAGAAATATAATTCATGTCATCCATGGCATAGAGCAGTCCCTACTCCATACGGACATGTACTCCGCAGGTATGCACCAGGATGCCACCATATATCGTGGAAACCTCACACTTGCGGAGGACATTCTTGTCATGGTCTAATCTTGCATATCCTCTGAAGACATGATTTGCATAAGCTCATGTTCATGTTAGGGGCTTGTATGAAACCGAATACAGAGGACTACTCACAAAACAGCGTGACAGGAGTCTGATGTTGACTGATATAAACAGGCCTCAGCCATTACCACGACTTGGTCACTGCCAGCACATGTGGCTTCACAATGCAGGTTGCATCCATGAAGGATCCTGTCATATGGAGTGAGGCCATCAAGTACACTCTTTTTCTGCCCACCATCTTACTGTTTATGTTTGTCCCAGCCAAGATCTTTATTGTCCTGTCTCTGCTGCATCTTTTCGGCATGGCTATAGAGAAAATGCAAGATCATCCTCTGGACGGTCACAGTTATTGTGGTTGGCAACAACATCTTTCCAATGGTCACCCTGCCGGGCTAGTGTAACAAGCTGGAACCTGGAAATTCCTGGTACCTGCATGTTGCCAGTCATGTTAATATTGGATGTCGTGTGACTGGTAAGAACATTACTAGGCAGAACCATATCCTCGAAACTGACGAGATCAGTCTGCAGGGCAGCGATGGATTCGCAGTGTGCCATCTTCCCTGTCTTCATGGTGTGGATGCTCAACATGAAGACTGGGACCAAATAGGGTCTGGCGGTCTGGACGAGCGGTGGTGTGTTGTTGTTGAGCGTCCTGTCATGTTATGATGTCTGCTGATGAGTCCGCAGCAGGACTGCCGCCAGCTTGGTGAAGATCATGAGGATGAAAACTACCAAGGGCACAATGGACATGACCTGTATGCTCCCTGCTACGTGACATAGGTTAAACCGCTTGCTGACGTCTGCAGGCCCATGGCCAATTTCAATCTGGTATACGTGAGTGTTTGATTATCTTTGGAGTTGGACCATGGTGAGCAAGAGTATCAGACTGACGAGAACAAGTCGAATGGCGTGGCTTTAATATTCCATTGAGTCATGCCGAAAACAATCAACATCTCGTGCTGGGAAGGATGTGATGATGAACTTTGAATTTCGTAGAGAAGGTTTTGCTGGAATCAAGTCATCAAGTGCCTGGCCAAGTCAGGCATAAAGATCATGCTAAGTGCAAAAAGGAGCAACATTCCTTCTAAGCTACCTACGGACGTGCCTTACTTCCTGTAAGGCAAGGACGGTGGACGCTGCACACGTGACAGACCACAGCTGGAAGGGCCATTCAATCGAGTATGAATTTGCCAAGTACTTAGATCGGCGACACAATATGAGACTTTGAATGTAATGCAAATAAATGCGCTAAAAACGGTTGAAAATGTTACTATGCTGTGTAAATATAGGTATGCCTTTTGACAGATATGAGACCTCTCCCTGTCCTTTTTAAGGTTTTACTTACTAGAGACTTGATTTAGTAAAATATATCTATATAGCTGTGTCTCTGAACTAATATCTAGGTAGTAAATTTATATTCTTTCCTAAATTTGAAATAAAAATCTATACCCTAAATGTAGACATTAACTCCCTCTGGATTTCTCCAGGGTGCTACTCTGCTTAAAAACTTGATTAGTCCAAGTTGCCCCTGTCCAATGTTCTGGATCTCTAGCTCATAAGTTGCCTCAAGTTTGGAAAGACTGTTGTCACTTATTTTTGTTTTTGTAGAATAACATAGAAGCAATAAATTTGCAGACCTCTTTATTACATTGCAAGCTCCATAGAGGAAAGCGAATTATCAGAGTGTACAGACGCTCATATGGTCAGTGAGTGTGAAGAATAAGATTGAAGGAGAGTAGAAGACTTTTTTTTAGGCCAAACTCCATATTATCATTATCAATCTTCTGTGGATCCCTTTCATTTAGCACTCCATATGGAGGATAAATCCTTAAGCGACAGATCTACAGTGAACTGCAGGACGAAGCACAGATAATCTGATGTATGTACTCATACCGTGCGCAGCAGTCATTCTGCCATCCTGTCGTAAACATTGATGATCTCTGAAGACGATCAGCTGAATAAATACCTAGACGAGCGTAATCTCTACAGACCGGGTGGGCTGGCTTCATGCCGACCGTTGTAGTTGACCAGATGCATATTGATGTAGGATACTGGATACTATTCCCAATCAATGTCTGGATCCACGTATCATTGCAGGCAGAGTGTAGGTGCTAGTGTCTATCTTATACCCAACTTGGTAGCTGACAGGTGACGTTTTGCACTATTCCAGATAATTATATCTCTGGCTGCTGATCTGCACTCCACCCGATTCGGCCCGAACGCAACGGTCTCGCAGCCCTCCAATAGTAATCGACAGGCGTGCTGGCGACAGGGCTAGATGCAGGCTGGCTGCAGAATGCTGCTTTTGGTCACTCCTCGGTGTGGTAAAGAGCAGTTCTGGGCAGGAAGTATTTATCCGCTGCGTCACATGGCGACAGGTGGGGGAGAAAAATTGGAAGCTGACAGTGAGTTGTTGGTCTTTTAAAAGCTAGCTTTAGCCAGTGTTTTTCGTCGTCATCGACCACGGTTCAGTTCATTTCTGAAGTTAATTCTGCAGCCATGCCGGAGAATCCGTCGTCTCGTTCAGGCCTCGAAGTTGACGTGCGTCTCGTACCCTACAGGGATTCGTGTATATGCACACGCTAACCCGCGAATGTGCAGGAGAATCCTTCCTCCGATAAGGATTCTGCGTACAGTGAATCGTGAGCATTCGGTCTTCATGACTGCCAGTCGACAGACATGTCTGATCATATGAAGCATCGGGACAGCTAGTTACATGACGTCCATCAGCTCGAGCATCAGAAACTACAAGTAACGCATTCCCACCTCGTGCGTCAGAACTGTAACTAACGAAGCATATCTACCAGGTACGAGGTAAGAGATGACTGACCATCGATCAGCCAGCGAGGAGATAATAAGATAGCCAGAATGGACGCCGCTACCATGCGTTTCGCGAGGGAGCATATACCCTGGTACGTGGGCTGTATCCAGCGAGAAAATTAGGGCTACTAACCGAGTCGACACCAGCCAAACGATGAACAAGAGCAAGAGCGAATGGACCTGGTGCATCATATCTATCTGCTCCTGCTTGGAGGCAAGCTCCATCTGAGCCCGATAACGAATCCGCAGCGCGTTCTCGATCTTGGGACGGGCACTGGAATCTGGGCTATTGATTTTGCAGAGTGAGCTCCCTATGTAGTGAGCATTTGGTTGCATGCTTGCTAAAATAGATGAAATTCAGCGAATATCCTTCTGCGCAGATTATCGGTACGGCAGTGACTTCCTGAGCGTGACATGAGCGTCTATCTAATGAGAACAGGCACGGATCTGAGTCCGATACAACCACAATGGTAAGTAATCTCTTCCATGCATCATCTCGAACATGCTAAATCAAACTGATCAATTCTAGGGTCCCCCCAAACTGCACATTCGAAATCGACGACTACGAAACCGAATGGGTCTACACGCGTCCCTTCGACTTTATCCACGGCCGCGAGCTGGCCGGGTTCGTCGCGGACTACGGCCGCCTGTTCAGCCGCGCGTTCAAGCACCTGAAGCCGGGCGGGTATTTCGAGATCCAGACGGTCAACCCGACGGTTTTCTCCGATGACGACAGTCTCGAAAAGGCCAAGAATCTCCGGCACTGGGTGGCGGAGATGCACAAGGCCAGCGAGCAGTTTGGCAAGAGCATGACCGTGGTAGAGACGTGGAAGGACGAGCTGATCAAGGCTGGGTTTGAGGATGTTCATCGCGAGGTTATTAAGGTTTGTCTGGCAGTAACTTTTATCTTGCCCGGGATTTGATTAAAATGTGATGTACTAATCCCGCCTTTGTCCAGTTCCCAATCGGCCCCTGGGCCAAAGACAAGAAGCTCAAGGAGATCGGAAAATATCACCAGGCGCAGGTGATAGACGCGATAGGCTCGTATACCCCAGCCCTTTTCACGCGGATTCTGGGCTACACCAGGGAGGAGGCCGAGGTTCTCTGTGTGGCGGTGCGCAACGAGATCAGGGACCGGACTCTGCATCTCTACCAGGAGGCGCATTTCGTGTATGGGAGAAAGCCTGAAGCGAAGTCTTGAACGAGGAGTCGGAAGCTTTTTCCATTTCTGTCATGAACCTGACGTTGAAACATGACGACTGTCTACATCACTCACTCGCTTAGCATGGCATGGAATATTATTTATTCTCGTGTTTTGTCATAAATGTGCATATTTCCGGATTCGCATAACTGATCAGCATGATATCAACCAGCATGACAGGACAGAATTTGGGGAAACGAAAACAGTCCCTTCTTCTCAGCTCTTCACGTACGAAAACGACAGATTTAGACCCCATCTTTTGTAAGACAGGGGAAAAGGGGCGCGGCTCAGCCGGTTTCTCGCCTTTGCTTATTATAGAATCAGATATAGCGCTCTAACACTCGACGTAGACCTAATCCTTGCTAATACTGACACTTATATTGTATTTTATCCACTGATGTATATTGGCTAGTAGAATAAATTTTGCAATCAACAGATCAAAGTCTTACTGTCTCAGGTAAAATACTATCAACTGTGCAAATCATATCGGAAGTCATAGTGGTAGTATATACAAGATTCGAACGGAAAGAAATACCTACAGCTTATCCTATCCACCGTATGTACTGTACAAGCATTTCCTTTTCTCTTTCCCATTCCCCTGTTTTCAGAGCTGACACCTACTCCACTAAGTCATCTGAACTAAGTCATCTGAGCCCGTAGGGCTGAACCAAACCTGACCCAAGACTGCCGGCCTGAAAAAAAAAGGCGTCCACTTCCACTTGAGGCTCAAACCCTTTAGCGTGACGAATCCCTGTCGATGACGCAAACTTTTCATGGGTAGGTACCTAGGTATATACGAACTCAGGTTCGTCGTTTGAAACAGCTGTCAGCATTGTCAGCATGATTGGCTCTGGCGGATTCGTATTATAGGATTTCAGCTGGTGGGTTGTTGTTGTTTTTTAAGGCCCTCCATTGCACGGAAATGGAAAATGTGTGATTATTCCTCAGCATATTCTATTTGCTGCATTGTATGATATTCTTGTCTTTATGGGGTATATATATTGGAATTACAGACTCAAGATGACTCCCTTCAATAGTATCTACCTAGATAGGTATGTTATTTGTTGGATCTAGTTCTCTACCAGACTAGTCAGCTATAGCCCAACATGGGAAGTGCCCCTGACATGCAGTTCTCCCAATCGAAACGACTGATTGTTTGCTGCGACGGTATGCGTTTTAACCCAGTGTTTTTTTGTTGGTGATTTGATCTGAACGTCTATTCTAGGCACATGGGAGGATTCCACGTCGGACGACAGTCAACCTCCCACCAATGTCACTCGGATTTGTAGAGCCCTCAGTCGAAACGCAGTGGTTGAGGAGAACGGCGAGAAAAGGCTGGTGCCGCAAATTGTGTATTATCAAAAAGGAGTGGGCACTGGGTTTGGCAATAGACTCTGGGGAGGTGAGACAGTGAAACACATACATCGACCCTCCTGCTAACAATTCTATTTCAACAGGAGCCACTGGCCTCGGTCTCAGCGCCCACGTACGCTCCGCATACGCCTTTCTTGCCGACAACTACAACGACGGCGACAAGATCTACTTCTTCGGCTTCTCGCGCGGCGCATACACAGCCCGGGCAACAGCCGGGCTGGTGACGGACATGGGCCTCCTGACCAGCCGCGGCATGGACAACTTCAGCACCGTCTACCACGACTACTACACCCACAAACTGGACGGCTACGACGCCGAGACGCGACGCCGTCTGGGCTTCCGCGACCCCCTGCCGCGGTTCACGGTCGAGATCATCGGCGTGTGGGACACGGTCGGCTTCCACGACTTCTGGCTCACGCGCTGGCTCTTTGGCGAGGAGTTTGAGCGCCGGAATGCGCGCCTGTCCAGCGACATCCGCTATGTGTTCCACGCGCTGGCCCTCGACGAACAGCGCACCGCATTCCAGCCCCTGCTGTGGCATCTCCCGGTGAAGAGCGACGAGCAGGAACTGCTCCAGGTCTGGTTCTCCGGCGTCCACACCGATGTTGGCGGTGGTGCCGCGGACCCTCGTCTCTCGAACATCGCCCTCGCCTGGATGATCGCGCAGTGCACCAAGCACGACCAGCTCAGCTTCGACCTGAGCTACTTCTTCGACGAGCCTGCTCCGGCCGTCGAGGCAGATGCCACCCCGTGGGCCACCAGCAAGGGTCCCAATCGCTCGTCGAGCATCTTTCAATTCCTCGAGGCCCTCCTCGGCGGGACGTCATTACGGCGACCTCTCCGCTACGGGAACGGTCGAAAAGGCGACTGGCGCATCACCAACGAAGCGCTTCACGAGTCCATCCAGGACCGCAATTGCTTTGGAAAGACGTCCAGATCGGTTCGCTGGCCCTGCAAGGTCCTCAAGGCGAGGAAGAGTGCCGCCACGTGGCTGTTGTCTGATCGCCAGGAGATCCGCCAGGTGCAGGCCAGCGAGACGGAGAAGTTCTTCAAGGGGCGGATCAGGACGGTGCATCCGCTTCAGGTTGATCCGGCGTGATGTCGATATTGAACGCTCAGGGGCTGATATCGAAACGGTTTCATGGTCTGGCTGAAGTGTCAGGATGTAGTCGACGGTAATGGTTACTCCGTAGGAAGAAAGTCTGTCTCTCCTTCGGATATTAACAGAGTATTTCCACGCTGTTTTCCAACAACACTTTATTTCTTAATCAATTGTATTCTATTCACCACAGTCATAATGATAATTACCTAGCTGCGTTGTCATAGCACATATTATATTATCAAAGTGTATTGGTGGATAGAGTGCAGTTCGTCAAATGCAGTGAGGCAATGAAGAGTCGGTCATTAGATCGTCATTTGTTGTTCTCATTCTCATCACATATTCGTCTCACGGTGTGCTGCGAGTAATTGATGATGTTGCTGTGCCATCAGGTGACATCACATGCCAGGAATCTCCCGCTTTCCTCTTCCTCACTCTCTCACTGTCACGGAGAGCTGGATCAACGCTCTCGCTCTCAACGACCTCCCTCAGATCGATCGCATAGTGCCAAGGTCAAGACAGCTCAGTCCCTCTCGCATTCGCATCAGCATCAGCATCAGCTTTTTCTGGCCGACCAAGCCCAACTCCTGCCTTTCTCCCCTTGACGATCGCCAAAAGACACTTGCCCACCGCCTCGAGATCGCCCAGCAAACCCACATGTCCACGATCCGTCTTCACCAGACCGTCCTTGATCACCCGATATCCCGGGGGTAGCATGGCAGCAGACGCAAGACAGACCCCGTCGCCGGCGGCAAAGGCCAGATCGTCGTACGCGTCCCGACACTTGATGTGCTCGCGCGACTGCACTCGCGCGCCGTACACCGTCGGCAGACACTTGGAGTACAGCACTGCAAATGGCGGATAGCGATTCTCCGCCTGGTGGGACTCGTTGAAAGCCAGCTCCCTCTTGAAGCGGAGGACCTCGGCCAGCGTACGCTCCAGGTAGGCTATCGCGTCTGCCCGGGGGATCGTGCTCGTGGCTGCTGCTACGGCGGCGTTCGTCGAGGAGGACGTGTTGGGGGCGGTGCTTGGTCCGAGAAGATTCTCGACGACTGGGTTTTCTGGATCTCTCCCCGCACAGGCTTGTCCATTGTCGTGATCTCGAGGAACGCTCTCTTCTGCCTCCTCTTCGCGCGATGACCTTGGAGTATCTGCCGTCGCGCCGTCCTTACTGCCCAGAATCGTGGAAAACCGCTTCCCGAGTCCGATCTTGGGCAATGAGGGAAGAGAGTTGGGCAGAGTCTCGATCAGACTCCGCCTATTCTCGCTGCCCAGGGGAGGAAGCGGCGCCGCGATGCACGGCGAGAATCTGTACTCTTCCCAGCTCTTGACCGAGAAGAAATCCACCAGATAGTCCTCCTTCGTCCGCTTGTCGATAAAGCAGCGCCCATCCTCCGGGAGCAGTGCATAACTGGTCCGGAAGGTAAAGTTCACCTGCGCCGTCAGCACGCGCGAGCTGAGCAGCACGTCGTCGCCGTTTCGCAGCGGGCCCAGAATATTAACGCAGTGCTGAGGGGTGCCCGCGTACACGACTCCGGCAAACAGCTCCGGCCGCTGGTTCACGGCATGTCGAGTAATCAGCCCTCCGAGACTGTGTGCGACGACAAAAGCCCCTCGCTTCTCCCGCGGGACCCCAGGGGCGTTGCACGGCAGGCCTTCAAGAAATTTGATCAACCGTTTCGACAAGTAATGCGGACTCAGACGCCAGTCGTACCCGTAGTCCCAGACGCGGAGCTCGCCTTTCCGGGAATTCTCACATTTGCGCATCTTATGCATCAGCCGTCGACAGATATCCACCGGGCCGATGTGAGATAGGACTTCGGACGCGATAATCGTCTCCTCCATCCGCTCCTCGTCCTCGTGGGTCAATCCGACCTCCAAGTCGACTTTGCGGATATTCAAGCCCACTTTCATCGGAACCCAGAGCTGGCGATGAGGCGGTTTCGCCGAACGCAGAACGGATCCTCGATATCCGCCCATGACAACCACGTCACCGGTCATGTGCGACAGTGCCTCTGTCAGGATGGGATACATGGTGTTCTGCCTTGGCGGAGGGGCCCCATTGGGCTGCGTCTCGTTTGTCTGAGTGTCTTTCCGCTGGGATCCATCACTGAGAAACCGTCCGGGGTTCCACTCGCCCCGGATGTCTGGGAGGTTGAAGTTTGGCATGCTGAGCAACCGACTGCTCGAGTCTTGCAGGCTGTCCTTGATGGCCTGGAAGCGGCTGTTGACCTGGGAGTGCACATTTTCAAATGGACGACGCTGGTCCAAAGTCGAGGTGCGAGATAGGCTCCTCACATACAGACTCTGGTCCGATGCTGAGCGGCGTAAACTGAGCGGAGGCCGTTGGCTCGCAACACTGGGCCGATGCTGATGTGAATGAGTGGCGCTGTCGAGCGGCTTCAATGCGGCTACCCCGTCTTCCCCGGAGGTTGGGGTCTCGGTTTCGCTGGGGAAGGCGGAACTGTCCTCAGAGAGTTGGCCAGCAGGGAGTTGTCTGTCTTGCTGAGAGTCCAACTGAGCACTGCCGGTACTCGTCGACTTGACATGCTGGCTGCGCGGGCGACCAGTGCCCGAACCCGTTTTTGATGATGACAGAGAAGTCCGTTTGGTGAGAGAACTCAAATCCGGGAGAAGCTTTTTGAGATTGAGATTCGAGATGGCATCGCCCGACCACGTCAGACGCCGGACGGAGCCACTTTTGAGAAGAGACCTGGTGAAGCTGGTACGCGGCTGATCCCTGGTCTCTTTTGTTTCTCGATCTTTCGCCTCATGTGGTTTTTCGGCCTCTCTGTCGGCCTTCTTCTTCTTCGTCTCTTGCTCTACCGGCAGAGACTCCGGTTCTGCCGTCAAGCTGGGCAGATAGTCGCCGTCGGGTTCCGTGTCCGGGACGGGGTCGAAGTACCCTCCGGACCTCTCCATGATTCTGGATTTCTCCTCTGCGGGCGTCTGGCGCGCCTTCATGCGGCTCTGAGTGCGGCTGATGCTGACGCCCAGCACGTCCTCAGCCTCGTCGGCCTCTGCCATGGCCACGGGGCGGACGGGGGCATCATCGTTGTCGGAGCTGAGGTAATGATCGCTGTCTGAGACTTTTTGTGTCGAGCCATTGATCTGGTGCTGGTCCTGTTGACTCTGGCGCTTTTCCCTGGGCGCCATGCATGGCGTGATGCCATCCGGTTTGTTAACCGTGTCCATGCTGGCAGCTGCAATCATGTAACACAAGAGAAATTTCCACTCGCAAGTCTGAGAGGAATATAGAAAATTCAACGCGCGAAACAGTATTTCCCAAATCTTTCCGTCTTTCCTTTTTCCTTGCTACCCAGCAGAAGTAGAGCACTCCGCGCGAGATCGAATCCGCCCAATGTCCATTGAGAAGAAAATTGCGTATGAAGAAGACAAGGAAAGAAATCACATGCAGGTATGTGTGTATGTATGTATGTATTCCCAACCAGCAAACAATCACAGAATAATTACTCCTTATCTATGAATGTACTCCGTATGTATCTTCTGTCCAGGACTGCAGTCTGTATGTATGTACTAGTTGAGCCTGACGGCCGTATGACAGCGAATTCACGAGCAAAACAACTCGATTCGACCATCACCGTGCGTATTAATAAATTCACGGAATGGCAGGGGAAAGGGTCCCGCTATCCGGGCAGTGCCGGCAGGCTGGAAAACGTAAACTTAAATGGAACGTTGGAACCAGGTGCCGAGACTGGACCAATCAGCGAGTCTGCTTACCGATCACATCGATCAGTGGACACTTTTTTAACTTGGACTTAAGCTTAGCGACGGCGTAGTCGACTCAGTCCTGCAAAAGAGAGGCAAATTTAGAAAAACCGGGAGGCTGGGGTTTTAGTTTAGGTACATACGGAGTACATTGGGCGGCCTAATCGGATAGTATTTACCTGCCTAGGTAGGTAAACTAATCAGTGGTATATAATTAGTACGGAGGAGAATTAGGGCAAAGATCTAGGCCTAGCAGACACTCATTCGGTCTCCGTACGCCCTGCCTGATCGGTATAGCGAATATTGACAGGTTCACTATATATACGATAAACCGCCCCACTAATGGTTAGCTGGGAAGGCAAGGTGGCCGAGTGGTTAAGGCGTCAGGTTTAGGTATTGATCCCTGATTTCGTAAGATTCCCGCGTTCGAATCGCGGCCTTGTCATCCAGCTCTTTTTACCCACTTTACGTCGTTATATGTGTTTTTTGTCATTTTTTTGTCCTAGCATTCATCCGAAAATATTAAATCCGCAGAATCTGCAGCAATTGTATTTTTTTTTCGGTAGGGAGGGGGCTTTTCAGTGTTGTCCTTGTTACTGTCTTTAAACCAGGCATTGTCACTATCATGTGATCGGGCGAGATCTGAATTTCATGACCTATGCTATCTACTCCGGAGTATACCCAACCGATACCCAAGCAGTGTGGACTACATGCTGCTATTTTTTCCCTCTTTTGCACTGGACGGGACGTACTACTACATACTCAGCCTCAGCCTCGCTCCGTCCACGTCACCAGTCACCTATCTGTCTCTCGTCCATGGACCATTAATCACATGAAATTCGTCACGTCCCATCTCGCTTATCTAGATCGGTAGCTAACTAGCAGCTAGCTAAGTCTTGTCCAAGTAATGATCTGCGGTAGAGTATGTCCTCCGGTGTAGTGTGATGACGTAAATCCTAAATCTCGAACCGGGCGGCCCGGCCAGACCAGCATCCCCGCTTATTTGCGGAGTATTTATTATATAACGGAGGGAGATAGGCAATTGATTTATTGAGCCTTGGAGATGGGATACGTGAATAATAATAGGTCTAAGTATGTAATGGAATGTATGCACACATTTGATACACTTTGTGTACCGACTACATCCAGCTAATCTTCGCAACACCAACACCCCCGCATACGTACCACTTTCACCCGCCCATCGTCATGTAAATTCATTCTGTATTGATTGGCAAGAGGCCTCTTTGTCGGGTTATCCACCATCTCACTCCCTGCCTCTGTACAGTACTGAGAGATCCACGGGTTCCAAAAAGTGGACCCCCAGACTCGGCCAGATAGGTAGGTAGATCTATGTATGCTCTTGGTCATACCTAGTTAATAAGTTTGTTTCCTTTCTTAATTGCTTTGCTTTCTACCTACATAGATGCTGGGGAGAATTATTTCCCATTGCTGCTAATAATATACATTTTCATAAGACAGCCTTCGAGAGCAGATGCTAATATGAAATAGTTACAGCGTCGTACCAATCGTGAATATACAAATATAGATATATCACCCTCAAACTCGTCTCACACATGATCATACCAACCTCCTACCTATTATTAGGCTTAATCCCCTCCCTCGCCTTGGTCGACGACGCAATGTTGCCCGACTGCACCTCGTACTCCCCTTCCTTAGCAATGGCCTCGTTCTTCTCCACGCCCTTCGTGTCGCCGAACGCGCGGTCAATGGCGACGCCGACGGTGCCGCGGAGTGATTCACCGGCGCCCTCATCATCAACGTTAGTTAGCAATAGACTCCGTATGGAGGTTCGATCAAGAATGATATCAATCAACTCACGTGAATCCCTGCCAGAACACGCTCCATGCGACGCCCAAACCCCCCTCCGGTGGTGCCAGTCGTAGCGTTGCCGTTCCCACCAGCCGTGCTGGACGACCCTTGCTGCTGCTGCTGGCCTGGGTTGTACCCCGTCCCCGTCGCAGGATTGTACTGCTGTGCGATGTTCTTGTTGTAGTTGCTCGACGCCGCTGTCGACGGTGCGGCGGGCGCTCCAGTCGATGAGCCGGGGACGACGCCTGACCGGCTGTAATCGGAACCGGAATCCGTCCTGCTGGTCATCTCGCCGGTCCTGCTGTTGTCGAGCTTGTTCAAGATGCTCGACCGCTGCGAGCCCTTGTTTGAGCTTTCTGCCTTGGAGACGACCGTTCTCAAGGCACCGCGGTGGTGCGTGTTGTTCGTCGTCCAGCTGGGCGATATCAGGCTGGTACGTCCGGCCGTATGGTCTCGTCCTGTCACGTATGTCCTCTTACTAGTAAATTTCGCTGGAATAATCGACCGAGTGTCGAGCTTGTTAGCCAGATTGGTTGATGAGTGGTGGAAGACTGTCAGTCAGACATATACCTACTGCTTATTAGGGAAGACCAGAGAATATACCCTATTCAAAGAAAGGTTCCTTACTGACGAACTCGGCAATGCGATTCGCGCTGACAAAGTGGACATTATGACAGGAGGCTAAAGCAAGCTTATTCGCTTTATTTGCCTCTTTGCTGTTGTTCTACTTACTGACATTCATCTGCCCGACATCATCGCTGAGAGATTGACGTCACGTTGAACTAACTCAACCAGGGTTGCTGACAAAGCGAATCAGCCAGGCGATTCAGGCGAGATATCTTATCAAGGAAACAAAAAGATTAGTTTAGTATAATATATTCCTCTCTGTCCTTACTTACCCTTACTGTCTGCTACCCTTTATTAGAAGTAACTCATCGCTATTGTTACTATTTATGTTCTCATCTTATATACATTGACTCTAATCATGGTAGCTTTATCCCTTAGGAAAGGACAATTTATACTAATAATCCTGAATAAGATTGATCTACTTGAGAGTTTAATTGTGCTTTAGCGTTTCAATCCTTTCCCCCTTTTTCTCTATAGCCCCTTCCTCGAAAGATATAGAGTCGTGTTCCCGTAATACCTACCTAGTCTAAGTAGCTTCTGGATCTAGTTATATGAACTGTTACGTAGACCACATAAAAGAAAATGGGTGTATATTATATCCTTCGTATCTATCGGCCAGGAGAATGTTCATGGACATACTAACAATTCTGTCTGAAGAAAATCTCCAGGTGCAAACTGTCATATATATCACTTCCGTAAAACGTAAATCAAAATCAAACGTAAATTCCGACATACCAACCTCTTTATACGCCAGCCAGGTCTTTTTCAAAGCCGTGTAGAGCTTCCTAAACTCCGAATCCCGCTCAAGCAAAACCTTCGGACTATCGCATTCAACCAGATGGCCATGCTTCAGAAGCACGACCCGGTCAAACCGATCAATGTAGCGGAACCGATGGACGACGGCGGTGATTGTCTGCTGTGCAGACTCTTTCTCGATAACGGCTTGCATGATGGACTCCGTTTCCCAGTCGACGCTGTCATCGAGTCAGATCAGACTAACATCATCCATACAGAGGAAATACGGGGGGTGAAGGGTGATATTACCTGCTGGTCGCCTCGTCCAGGATCAAAATAGGGCTCTGCACCGTCAGGGCCCGAGCAAGTGCCAACAACTGCCGTTCCCCAGCTGACCAGTCAGACGCCGACAATCCCACGTCGAGTTCGCGCTGATCCGCTTCCACAAGCCGACCTTCTTGATTGCCGACTCGATGCATTCAGCGGATACGCGTTGGTGAGGGTCAATGTTGAATCGGACAGTGCCTGGCATAAAGAATGGGTCCTGAGGGATGACGTTGATCCGCGAAAGAACATCTCTTCGTTCGATCATCGACAGGTCCCTGCCATCTATCGCCACACGGCCTTCTTGGATTTCAATCATCTGAAGGAGCGCCATGAGCAAGGAGGTTTTGCCGCTGCCGGATGGGCCGCAGACTGCAACTTTTTCCCCTGGAGCAACTGTCAAAGAAAGGTTTCTGAGAACGGGCGCTGTCTCCGGACTGGTTCTATTAGTTTTATCTTGGTCTCATATTATATCATCCACCATATTGATGAGGAAGGGAAGGAAACTTACTTATAGCCAGCTGTCACGTCCACAAAGTCTATGGCACCTTGACAAGGCCAATCATGAGGAGGAGGCTGAGAGCTCAGGTGACGCTCCTCCGAAGGAGTATCTTCAACAAAGCGTTGGACGCGCGATACCGCACCAATAGACGTTTCCAGCATTGTCCAGTATTTAATAGCTTGAGTAACAGACTGGTTGAAGGTCAGGATCAGGTTCAGCGCAACGCCAATCGACCCAGCGCTAAACCTGTCTGTCAGGGAAGTCGTCATCCCCACGAGGATTAATGCAATTGCTCCTACCACCAAGTCCAGAACTAGTGTCAACCACTGCTGAACGCAGAACAGCATGTAGAACGGCTTCTGCGACTGATTCAGCATGCATTGGCTCTGTTCCTGGAATCGAGCGCCCCAGTGAAGGCTCGAACAGTCGAGATACCCCGGACCGTCTCCAAGAAGTGGGTGTAGAGCGGTGCCTTGGCCTCGATATCTAGCAATCGCACCTGGCGAGAGGTACGAAGGTAGTACAGTTGGACGAAGGACAAGACCACTGCAAGGAATGGGACGCACACTGCGAGATACTTCCCGACAGCGCATAGGATGATCAACTTGACAAAACAGCTAAAAGTTCCTGTAGAGACCGGATCAGTCGATACCTATTTTGATCATATTCTTGGGAACTCCTACCTTCGACAAAATTGATAGCGTAAACAGGGAGCATCATATCGATGAGCTCCATATCTTGACTAAATCTAAAAATGATGTCAAAAATATATATGGACAACTGGAGGTGAATGTCATGATCTCCGTACCTGTTGGTTGTTGATCCCGTGTCTGTGTTTTGAAAGAAACTAAAGGGCGCCCTACAACAATGGTTTCAGCAGATACATCAGTCAATGACATTGATATGCGCAACATACCTAAGAGTTGCTGTCAGAAGATCTGAATGCAGATTCAGCGCCGTGTTATTGATAATTGTAATCAAAAGCAGCCTATTTTCGATCAGTCTAATTTGTATTTTGTCAAGCATAGGATACATACCAGCAACACGCAATAAGGCCGAAAAACGATAATGCGAAGAACAAAGAGTAAACCCCGAGATACATCCCCAGCTGCTTGTTCGGTTGCTGTTCATTTGCCTCCACCCACCATTGAAGCCATAATGCTTAAAAAAAAAAGGACTAAGCTTCTGCTTTTTGCACAAGACAGGAAAATTTACTTACTGGAAAAATTGCTACAGAAAGCACAAACTGCGGCAGAAAGAGCAAAGAGGATCACGGTGATATATCCAGCACTTCGGCAATAGTACGCATACACAGCCCAGGTGCCATCTCGTCTCAAATGGTCGACATCCTTACTGACTGCTTCCTCTGCGACGTTAGTTTGAGGGTTGTCCACTTTCTTGTCAACAGCTGACTCCTCGACGGATGAGGGGGCATCATCTTCAGCAGTCAATGACTTTGCAGCTATCTCTGGCATTCGCGTGAAGATCTCCTCGTATGATCCCGTATCAGCGATCCTTCCATTATCTAGAACGATAATCTCATCCGCATAAGGAAGCATGCGCACTGATAGTCGTCAGCTTAGGTTGCTTTCATGCGGGCTTGTTAACTGTATATCTATACTCACGAGTATGCGTAGCAAGAATCACTGATGTTCCAGTTTCACGAAAATGGCCCTCTTTGCTGAAAAGTCGGCTTGAGATCAGACTTATGCTCTTCGAGTCCAGTCCGCTGAACACATCATCCAGGATCACAATAGGGAGCTTGGAGTACACGGCACGAGCAAGAGCCTAACGGAAACACCGTCACATCAGTACTAGTATCTATAACAGTCTTATGTTGACGGCAATAAAAACTTACAACTCGTTGCTTCTGCCCTCCACTCAGGGAAACACCGTTACTTCCCGCCTTACACATGTCACCTCCAGGGATCTTCTCTAGGTCCTCTTCAAGACCGCAAGCCGAAATGGTGAATTCATACCATTTCTGATCGAATTCCGATCCCCCGGTGATGTTGTGTCGGATGGTAGTATTCATGATCCACGGACTCTGGGAACAATACGCGACTCTTGACAACGGCGCAGTCGTTGAACCACTCTTCAATGCCGTTTCCCCAAGAATACTTTCAATCAGCGCTGATTTTCCGGATCCAACTGGGCCAATAATCATGGTAATTCCTTTCCGAATATTCATATTCAAATCATGAAGCACAATTTCAGTTTCCGGTGACCATGAAATATCTGCTTTCTTGAATGATACTAAAGGGGTATCAGACAAGGCAGTTGTCTGTCGATGCCGCAGCTCCATCGCACCGTTTGAAAACTCAGGAAGCCATTGTGTTGAAGTTGACAGACCCGGCGTGGGTGCAGGTTTCTTCAAGAAGTACACCTCAATGCGCTGAAAGCAAGCGATAGCTTGTAGCAGGGATGGCACTGACTGACAAAATGTGAAAAGGGGTTCCGTCAGAAGGGCAATCAAAGAGAGAGAGGTAAAAGCCGGAGCGGAAAGCAGCGACCCGTCTTTCCTTACAACCGATATAATGGCAAATACGGCAAAGGTCGCAAAGGGAGCGAAGTCCAGTGGCACATTTGCTAGGTATAAGGTCAGTTCACCAGTCACCTTTCATCCTTTGTTTCTGTCTTGAAATTTTCTTACAGAAAACAACTTGCCATATAATCAGTTTCCTGAATCGCTCTGAAGTCTTCAACTCGATTTTTCGAAATTTGGAGATGAGGGTGAACAAGATATCAGTTAGTCCCAGCATCTTTACGGCTTTCATGTCACCCAGCATGCTGGAGGTAACTGCTAGTCTCTTCTCCACGCGCTTATTCCATTGCTTTTGGGCTTCTCCGGACCTGGTTGACACCGGTACCATTGCCAGCACGGATGCTGCAACAAACTCAGCAATTTGAATAGATAGAAATAAGAGGATTAGTAAGAGAGTACGTGCAAAATGAAGAATATCACGGGGATTGTGGGAATATTACCTAGGGAAATAATTGCAGGAACAATGCAAGCAACAAAGACCTGGCGCTCCAACAGCCAGATCGCGACTCCAACTTCTAGAATTGACGCCCATGTCTCATGGATATTCCTCAGATTAGCCACTATCCGTTCGACATCAGTGCCCATTAATATAATAGCTGCTGTGTCCTTCACGTCGTTAGCCTTCAAAAGAGTTGTCTGTCTATAGGTCATTGAGATGAGACCAGAACGTATCATTGTGTGAAGACGATATGTTTGACGCCAGTACACTGCCTTCGAGACCTTTCCGGCTGTTAGCACGACAAAACTCTCCAGTTGCGCAGTCAGCACCTACCGCCAGACACAGATAGACGAGCACGTATGCTCCTACTAGTGCCTGGCCATATTTGTTGGATTCAACTGTGGCTGGCTTCCCCATGTAGTCGACCGTTGCCGTTATGAGGAAAGGCTGACAAAAGGTGAATGCAGACAGAACAAGACGCGGTACAACGCCAGAGAGAAAAGGCCATCGATACGCGCGGAATGTAGCTCGGAGCAACCCATGACGACTCTTTGCCGTTTTCCAGGCTGCTTGAAGCTTTTCACCGGCATCTTGTCCTTGAAGGTCGTCATCAACCTCAGGCAGGTCCTGGATCTGGAGAACCTTGGAGTATCCCGCTTGGAAGAATGGGAGAACCCAAATGAAGAAACTTCGACCCCAGAAACCACAGATTTGCTCCTTGGTCACCCCCTGATACAACGGACGGAGGATCTTGGTCTTCCTGGCGGATTCCACGAATAGCATTGCCACCGTGAAGATATAGATAGTCGTCCATAGGCCTCTGCAGGCATCGACAGATGGAATCAGCCATAATGAGCGTAGTCGAGGTAGCGCGAGAATGCTTGACGCAGAGAAGTAGATCACGAGGATGTCTGAGGGCTCGACGGAGCGCTGATCTTCCATAAATGAGAGGACTGCCGCTGCGAAGGTTGCAATGATGTTGAGGATTCCCGATGTCATGGACACCCTTGTATGGAGAGACGACATCCTGACTTGGACTGCAGTGAAGAGGACATGGAGAACAAACAGCACCGCTAAGAGGGACTTCAGGAGGCCATCGTTAGTGAAGTCATATTGGGGTATAGACCTGGGGGCTTACCAATTTATAGATCGCCAGCCGATAGGATGTCAGTTTTACTGGCGAGCTTCGGAGGAATTGCAGTCGCGGCGGTAGGAGCAGCAGGAATATCGCAGCAGGAAGGACTGTGAAAAAGGCATCCTCGAACAGCAGGGTAAAGTCAAAAGATCGACACTCGATGTTGACTCGGGGACCAAACTGATTATCACTGTCCAGCAGGCAGCCTGAAGTAGTGGCCATCGTCAGTCTGACTTAGAAGTCCGCGGGATACAGGCAATCACGCAGATGGTTTTTGCAGTTTGCAAATCGCGCCATTGCTCTCTTATTTAAGCACACTGTGACTCTCGATCGAAATAAGCAGCAGTTAGGCAATCATATTATTGCACGCATCGCGTTATCTCCCACAAACGTCAAGCCTGCGGCTATAATCATCAAGACCTGCACACTATGCACTTCGTATCTTTTTCTCGAAGACGGTACACCAATAAAAGTGCATTGGCATTGGCCATAATACGCCGTCGCAAATTCTAGCACGATTCCTCCCAGACTTCATTTAATTAATATTCAGCAGCCCTGGCCAGAACATCGCTAGCTGCAACGCCAACACAGCATTGCCCGTTTTGCGCCATTCGGTTTATTGCCCTCCTTTCCTGTCCAACCTCCAGCTCTCTTCTTCTGTTGAACTCATCCTCCTTGACACAAATACAGTGCCGGAATCATATATGCTGAACTGAAGAAGCCCCGCGCCACTTTTATTGTGTACTTTGGTGCTGGTTGTTTGGGCAGCATCAGCGGCCTCAGGCTGCTGCCTAGCTTCCATCCTGGCTGAATAAACGCGATTGGTCGATATCATAACTTGTCGCCTCGATTCGAACTAATAGAAAACATTAGGGATGTTGCAATCTCTCCACGCCGGCCTGGGAGAGCAGTAGTGAGAAGTAGATGCAAGCACAGCTAGGCAGAAGTATCCCTGGGTAGAAGCACATACCTAATTAAGAAGGTAAGCTAATATCTATTTCGATAAAGCTGCAGGCAGCCAATCAGAGGGCTGGATTGCACCTTTTTCCAACACTATCTAGCATCGTATATCCGTTATGTACTCCGTACAGAAGATCTCCATCTGATAAGCCATCGTCACGACTATCTCCGCCGTATTGGGCAAGGTGCCAACCGCGCACGTGCACAACCTGGACAGCTGACTAAGCACGATTTATGCACGTATTGATGCGAGAGCATCTTCGAGTCTTTGACCCGTCAACTTCAGACTGATTGCTTCCAGTGATGAGTGGAGGCTAAAGATATATCTTCTCTTGTCTCTCTTCGACTCATTTAAGTCTTTGACGCAGTTCCAGCGCCGTTGACTAATCTTGCTTAATTGGTCAGATCCCGAGGTAGATCCCCTGCAGTCGCGATTAGCTCTTTCTGCCCCCGAGGCAGATCGCAGGTTACACCCCACCGCGCTATGAAACCACATAAAAAAGAAAAAGGTGCTGCGCCCCCTGCAGATACTTTTCTAGACATGCAATCGTCTCTAGCAACTTGAGAAACCGTCACAATGGCCCGCTCTTACAAGCAGATTATCTACGCCAACACCCCGTCGCCCGCGATCGATCCCGATCTGTCAAAGGGGACCTTCGCTCTCAAGACCGCCACCATCCCAGACCCTATCCCCGATGACAAAGTCCTCGTCCGCGTGCACTACCTCTCGCTAGATCCGGCCATGCGAAACTGGCTCACCGCGAAACGGTCTTACATAGCTCCCGTCGAGCGTGGCGCCGTCATGCGCGGTCAGAGCATCGCCCAGGTCCTGTCGATGGGGAGGAATTTGAAAGGTCAATACAAAGTCGGGGACTGGGTTGTCGCACTCTCTGGCTGGCAGGAGTACGCCGTCCTGGGTGCCCAGGAAGCTGAGAAGATCGTCGTTCCCCCGGGATGCAGGCCGTGGGATGCCATGTCCGTCCTCGGCTTGACGGGATTGACCGCATACTTTGGCCTGCTAGAAGTGGCAGGCGTCAAACCGGGAGATACGGTTGTTGTCTCTGGGGCTGCTGGTGCCACAGGCATGGTGGCAGGCCAGCTTGCCAAGATCAAGGGAGCGAAGCGCGTTGTCGCACTGGCAGGGAGCGCAGACAAATGTTCCTTTTTGAAGAACGAGCTGGGCTTCGATGTGGCTATCAATTACAAGGATGAAGACTGGAGGAAGCAACTGAAGAACGCCGTTCCAGATTACATTGACGTATATTTCGACAATGTTGGCGGCGAGATTCTCGATGCCTGCTTGAGCCTGGCTGCCCGCAATGCACGATTTGCCATCTGCGGCGCTATCAGTCAGTACAATTCGGCGAAGCCACAAGGGCCAGCAAACTACCTCATGATGATTGTAAGTTTTCACGTTTTATAAATTTTTTGCTTCCCTGTGCGAATTCTGACGGGAACTGGTCTGTCACAGTCTCAAAGAGTCACAATGAAAGGTTTTATCGTTTTGGACTTTGCAGAGCGGTTCCCAGCCGCCCGGAAGGAGTTGGCGCAGTGGCTGCAGGAGGGTAAGATTAAGCGGAAGGAGTACATTGTGAAGGGCGGCCTTGAAGCTGCTCCCCAGGGCTTAGTCGATCTGTACGCCGGTGTCAACACGGGGAAGATGATGGTCGAAGTGGCTCCTCTGACGGAGGCCGTTGAAGCCAACCGCGCGACGTTATAATCTGCCTTGTAACAGAGCTAATATGTAGCTGTGTAATGAGTGTCAGACGGTCAATATTTCCCTTGCACCGGAGGATACTTAAAAAGGACCATCCCCCAAGCCATAATAGACTTGGGGATCTTCTTTTACTCTGAACCTTCTTTTTAATGGATATTAATTAATGTCTATTAATGAGACACACCAGAAGACAGCTCGCTTACCCGATTAGGATATATTGATATCAATGCACGTGACACCAGACATACAAGTGATAGAAGAGAGGTTATTGACGAAAGTTTGTATATCTAGAACAATTTCAGATAGACAATATTTATTTTTTTTTAAAAAAAATTACACCGAGATGTGAATGAATCCGTGAGTCTTACCAATCTGTCGCAGTAGAATGGACATGAGACGTATGTAACGTCATGCTGATGAACTTAATACTATCTCACTCCTTTTTCATTGGAATTCATTCCCAATGGCATAGTTTATAATACTTATCCTACCTCTTATATTTTCTCTTATTCGATTGGAAGAAAGCTTGGAGGTGTTACCTTTTATGTTATGTATATTTTCTACATACGCCGATAATTGCCTGCATAGCTAGATCTTGTCACTTGACTTGACTATACCTACCCAACCTGTCTGATGTTTCGTTCTAATACACGTCATTTCCGGAGCTCCTGCTCCTTCTCCTGCTCCTGCTCCTACAGGTCGTGGTCATTGTCAAGTATCTCTCTCTCCATCTCAGACTCAGTCTCAATCCCAATACCCTCGAGGAAAATATCCACGAGGAAAATATCCACGAGGGCTGGCTGCTATAAAAATGGGGCTAGACGAGACCATCACAATCATCATGGCTGTCCTTACCTTTCGTCTTATCCTTTGATATTCTCTTCTTTTGATTACCCTTTGATGAACAAGGTGCAGTCCAGAGTTCAAAGACTCCATATTTCATCCGAGACGAGAGTAGCGGCCCAGAAAAACAACCAGGAGTTTTTGCTCTCGAGTCTTTTCGATGTCAAAGGGAAAGGTATGTACAGGAAGTACAGTACCTAAGTACTGTACATTCATGCATACAACACTCACCCGCCGAAACGGCTGCCATGCTAACATCCACCAGTCGCCCTCATCACCGGCGGCGGTTCCGGCATCGGGCTGATGGCCACCCAAGCCCTAGCCGTCAACGGCGCCAAAGTGTACATCGTCGGCCGAACCGAAGAGAAACTGGAGCGGGTGGCCGAGCTATACGGCGCCAACATCGCCGGGCAGATCATCCCCCTGACGGCGGACACGTCGCAGAAGGCGTCTATCGCGCAGCTCGTCGAGACGTTTACGTCTCGCGAGAACCATCTGTCTGTCTTGATCAACAATGCCGGCATCGTGGGCCAGGCCCGGCAGGACGTCGAGCGCCAGCATCCGGAGACGCTGCGCCAGACGCTCTTCGACGACGAGTCGGCCACGGAGAACGACTGGGAGAGCGTGTACCGGACGAACGTGTGCCAGCTGTACTTCATGACAGGGGCGTTTCTGCCATTGCTGCAGAAGGGTACTGAGGCCGAGACCGCCCAGCAGGAGGGCTTCTCCAGCACCGTCATCAACATCACCTCCATCTCCGGCATCGTCAAGACCTCGCAGCACCACTTCGCCTACAACGCCTCCAAGGCAGCCGCCATCCACCTGACCAAGATGCTCGCGCACGAGATCGCGTCGTCCGGGCTCAAGATCCGCGTCAACAACATTGCTCCGGGGGTCTTCCCCAGTGAGATGACTGCCCAGGAGAGCGATGAAAGACAGAAGAGTTTCCTCCCCAAGGAGCAGTACGAACGGAAGGTCCCGGCTGGTCGGCCCGGGAATGACCGTGATATGGGCAGTGCGGTCCTGTTCGCGGTCGCTAATCAGTATCTGAATGGACAGACTGTCGTTGTGGATGGTGGGTATGTTTTAGCAGCTGGGACGGTCTGAAGAATAACTAAATTTAATAAATAAAGAATAAAGCATGTTATATGTTACGTTATATTATACGTTCCATATGATACGTACTGAGCGACATGGATGTACTGTACTGTACATGAATTCAATTCTATATATTTTATTTTAAACAGAGCCCTTGTATCTATTATATCGATTTCTATTTTCGCTTTTGTTCACTCTGGTTTCTTCCCAAAACCGGCCATGACTCCATAGATATCGTTGAAGAAATCAAATAACTAGACCAGCTGAAGAAAAATAAAAAGAAATAGCAGTTTATGGTATCAACCTTTATCAACCTTCCGAAATTTTCTCTTAAAAAAAGCCCGAGGGGGGTAAAAAAAATTCCAGTATCTCGATCTGTCTCATCCCGTTCGGGAGTTGGCAATGTTCAATACCAGAATATCCGTCGCACCCACAGCAGTCAGCTCGTCCATCACCGTCGCAATGGTCTTCTTCTCCACCATCGAGCTGACGGCAACCCAGCCGGGTTCTTCCAGGGCGGTCACCGTCGGTGCCCGCTTGCCCGGCGTGATCTTGCATGCTGTGGCGAGCTTCTCGCGCGGAATGTTGTACTGGCAAAGGACGTATTTTTGGGCAGCTGGACCGCGAAACAGAATTAGCTAGTGCATAGTACAGGGATGTGGGAAAGACGCACTGATGACACCGCGGATTCTAGACGCAATAAGCTCTACGAGCTCGTTCTTTGTGTTTTTGGACTTGACCAGCACCGCTGTGCTTTCAACAACAGTGTCGATGGCCTTGAGCCCCGCAGCCTTCATCGTCTCGCCGGATTCTGCACACCGTCAGCAGGGTGAAACAAAGACACACGACCTGTATGTAATTCATGAGTATACTTACCGACCAGATCGACAATGCCGTCGGCGACACCCAATGCACACGCCGCCTCGACACTTCCACCCACGTACTTGATCTTGGTGCTCAGACTGCTGGCATCGCTCACTCCCTCCAGCTTCGCAAAGAAGGCTTGCGTCAAGGCCGTGAAGCTGGTCACCACGTTCTTGCCCACCAGCTGCTTGGCCTCGGTGATGTCTCCCTTCTGCGGCACCTGCACCTGGAGCTTGCACGCGCCGAATCCCAGGTCCAGGACCTCCTCCACGCCTGACGTCTCCCCGGGCGGTAGCTGCGCATCGTGCTCCGCAACCTGGTCCCGGCCCGTGATACCCAAGTCGACTCGACCTTCACCGACGAAGGTGGGAATGTCCGCGGCCGGGAGGAAAATCAGGGCAATGGGCAGATTCTTGACCAGGGCGATGTCGAGTCGGGTCTCACGGCGGAATTGAATGTCGCACCCGGCAAGGAGATCCAAAGTGGCTTGCTGAAGTCGTCCCTCTGTAGACAATCAAATGAATTGTTTTTCCTCAGGTCAGTTCAGTTCTGCGCTGCAATAAAAAAGCGGCGATCGAGAGGAGGAAGCGGGAGCAAGAAAGAAAGAAGGAGTGAGTCATCGTGAAATTGTACAGTACGGAGTACTTGCTTTTTGGGACCGCAAAGAGTAGTCTTCCTTCTAAGCTGTGTCGCTCAACAGTCAATGGATCGTCCTTTGCCAGACCGCATATTTGCATCAATTCCGGCGATAATTGACTCACTGGTTTACAAGATCCATCCTGTCAGGACTTGGGCGCGACTGCTCGGGGTAGAACCGGAGACGTTAAAAAAAAAGCACCTCACTGAGTTAGCTCAATTCTAGTTCTTGAAAAGAAATACGAAAAAAAAAATGAAAAATGCAATTCAAGGGATTACTCCAGGAATTGCACGACAAAAGAGGTGGGAGACGGTGGAGGAGCTGGTCTGATCTATGGTCTATGAATCGGCGACGAAATCGGAGAAGCCGTGACTATGCAGACTTCGGGAGGGGCGAACGCGGCCGCAGCGAAGAGAAGGTCTCGACGGCTACACGTGCTCTGCAGGAGGAAACCAGTTTATTTTCTCTGGATGAGTCAATCGCCTTTGCCAAATGACCAGTAAGACTAGCTATTCTTGTCCCGAATAATTATTGCCTATTATTATTCCTCTTTGGCGCTTGTAATAAATCAGATTCTTGTTTCAATTGTTACTTACGGTATCGTACTGACTGACTAATGAGGAAACCCTGAACCCTCGCGTAAAGTTGCCCGTCCACGTGCCAGGCATTGCCCGCGCCTCGCCAAAAACTGAAAACCCACACAAGAAGAGAACAAACGGCCCGGCGCAAAATCCACTCCATCCTAATCGCCTAATCGCATCTCCAACAACACCACCACCACCAGATCATCTCCCTCAGCCTCAGCCCTCCTCTGACATCAGTCTCGCGCGCGCGAAGCAAAGCAACTCTGCAAGATGGATTCTGGCAAGGCTCCTCCCCACAAGCTGGTCAAGGTGACCCGTGTCCTGGGCCGTACCGGTACGTGAAAAGCCTTTCAGGGCCTTCGTGGGCAAGCCATCAGCGCAAGCCCATCATGATGGCCCAAACCATCGATTTTCATCACTGCTCTACTGCAGTATGATTTTTTTTTAACGGGTTTCTGACGTTGCCCTCCTGCATAGGCTCCCGTGGTGGTGTCACCCAGGTCCGTGTCGAGTTCATGGACGACACTTCTCGTTCTATCATCCGCAACGTCAAGGGACCAGGTACGCAGGTCATAAACAAGGATATCGAAAAAGTTGGAAAGGTGAATGACACGATGCTGATGCTGATCTGTCATACAGTCAAGGTCGATGACATCCTTTGCCTGCTCGAATCCGAAAGAGAAGCCAGGAGACTCCGATAAATGCCCTCTTCTTCTCCTTCTTCGTCATGTCTTCTCTATCTTTATGTTTAAGGATACGTTGCTAAGAACAACAAATGAAAAAAAAATAAAACAATAAAATCTGGGAGAAGGAAAGGAGTTGTGTTTTTCTTTTCTACCTGTTTCTCTCTATCTCTCTTAGGATAAGGATAATGCGAGCATGCTCAAGCAAGTGACATGTGATCAATGTCGACATGAACGACCGAACGAAATAAAAAAAAAAGCAAAGCAAAGCAAAGTCGAACAGATGGACGATGTGTCTGTGTTGATTAGACTCAAGGGGTCTACAGTCCAATCTAATACAATTCAACCTTGTTCTTCTCTCTCTCGGGTGTCGTCAAGTTCAATATTACTACTACCACATCATCGATGATAGATAGACGGGAGAAAAATGACTTCGTAACTTGACAGCTGACCGAGGAGCAAGGACCAAGGGAAGGCCTTTAACAAGATTTTAACAATACAAATATTCCGTTCATGTGCTCCGTTCGGCCATCGTATTCTTTCATGATTTTGCTCAAACAAGGATCTACTAACAACAAAAATGTATATCTGCGTAGCCATTACATGTAGAGTAGAATACATGAGTGAACCCAAGGACTTGGTATTAGACTTGGTATTAGCTCTCCGAAATCCGTATTCGCCGTATTATACTGTACTGTACAATCGTACAAGCAGCGTGTACATACACAATAAGATGACTCTGCCATCACAGCTGTTCTGCAGCCACAAGGAGTTTGTCGATCAATGATTCTCTGCTTTCTTCCGCGGAAGGACGGTCCTGCATCAGGTCTTGTACCGACCTCACAACCGCCGCAAGTCGCTTCCGCTTAATCTTCTCCTCGAGCTCGGCGCTCTTCTGCCTCGCCACGTCTAGCACGGACGCCGGGAGATTGGCCAAACGGGCAACGTTCAATCCGTAGCTCCGGTGGGCTACCCCTTCGCCGACCTCGTACAGGAAAGTTATCTCTTCGTCGCCTTCTGTTCCGGACTCTGTGAACCGCATGTGCACGTTGCGAAGCTGGTTGTTGGGAAATGACCGCGCCATGCTGGAAAGATTCTGGTAGTGCGTGATGAACAACGTCAGACTCCGAATGGAACGGACCATATAGTCGAGCACGGCTTGCGCGATGGCAACGCCGTCATGCGTCGATGTGCCCCGACCAAGCTCATCAAGGATGACCAGCGACCGGGGAGTCGCCTGTTTCAGGATATCCGCCGTCTCCGACAGCTCCACCATGAAGGTCGATTCGCCGGTCAACATGTTATCGAACGCACCCATGCGAGTAAACACGGCGTCGAGCATCCCCAGCGTTGCTGATTGTGCCGGTACGTATGAGCCGATCTGGCCCATGATGGCGATCAGCGCCACCTGCCGGACATAACTCGATTTGCCGCCCATGTTCGGACCCGTAACAAGCAGCGCACGCGTTTCATCTGTGCTGAGGTTGGTGTCGTTGGGGACATAGCTATCGAGAAGGAGCTGCTCCACCATCGGATGACGGCCCTGTTTCACCACAATCCGTGTATCGTCGGCATATTGGGGCTTGACATAGCCCGGCTGGCTTGCAATTGTCGCCAGTGAGAGAAGACAGTCGAGCACGGCCAGGGCCTGGATACAATCACGGAAAACTTGATACTTGTTTGAGATCTCCGCGAGCAGGTTCATGAAAGCCTTGTCGCACGCAGCGGCCAGTGCCTCTTTATGTTGATCACGCTGCCGAATCAGCTTGATCACTTCCGGGGTATGGAAACGCGAGACTTTCTTCGTTCCGCTGATTTTCGCCCAGGAAGCAGGGACCCGTTTGAATTGCGGCGAGTTGTTCTCAACCTCAATCAGATACTCAATACCTGCCACTGTAACATATTCCACCTTTTTCTTTCCCAACGTTTCGGCTACAACAGCACAGTGCTCCTGCAGCTCATGCTCAACGCTGGCAATTCCAAGTTTGTGCTCGGTGATCTCTTCGGTTTCCTCTGACTCCCGGAAGAATGAATATTTATCGTCGTTCTTCGCAGCGTGCATATTAATCTTATCAAGGAAGAAGACGACGTCATCCTGGATGGTTGGGAGAGCGGCCAGAGCCTCACTGATAATAGGTGAATCGAAGCCAGAATCCGCAGGGGATTTGATATGCGAGAATTCACTTGCGATTATCTGCAATGTCTGAAGAACGGTCAGAAGCTCTGGCCGTGTGCACTTGATAGACACAGTTAGCTGTCAGATTCCAAGTAGTAATAAGCTCCACAATCAAACATACCCTTCCGTAGTATATGCGGATCAAGCTCTTCTCGAGGTCGCTCTTGACCTTCCCCAGTAAGGCTTTCAATCTTTCGACTTGAGTTGTCCGCTCTGGATCCAGCAACTCTTCCACCGCAGCCACCCTCTCCTCTAGCTTGCCCTTGTCCAGCAGAGGTCTCCCGACCCATTTCCGAAGCAGCCTCTGCCCGAATCGGGTCTGAGTACGATCCAACGTCCAGAACAAGCTACCTTTGCTTGTATGATCCGTTTGGTTCTGATAGATCTCCAAACTCGTCAAAGTGTTACCATTTAGGAGCATGTGGGACCGTGCGGAGAAAGGCTGGAAGTATTTGGTCAGGTCGAAGACATGTTCCAAGCCATACTCGGACAAATGCTTGATCATAGCAGAGAGACAGATAGTGACATTCTCTGGTAGTTTCAACACCTTGTCCAAGAGACTGCTTGCTTGTATATCCTCAGCAGTTCCCGTCACCTTCATCTTTCCGGCATAAAAGCTAGAAACGTGGCTATGGGCCTCTGCCGCAGCCGTCTTGGACCTTGAGGTCCTTTCAACACGCACTTTGTCGCCAAACACATTCGTCTTGCTTCCAGACAAGTGTTCAACAAGCTTTTCAGTGGCCCTCGACAAGTCGCCCACTATGAGGAATTCACAAGGCGCAATGTGGAGCAATCTCGTTTCGATTTCGCCTCTCATGAAGCCATCTTCAAATTCGTCGTAGATAATATCTCCTGTAGCTGGCTGAACAGCCACGATGCCCACCTGGACCCGTTCATCGTTCCCCCAGCCCTTGGCGTTTGTCTCCGTTATGCAGAGAAGATACCCTGTAGCGGGAGTGGCATCCCCAGAAGCAACAGCATTAGGGCCCTCTAGTCCTTCTACATCATCGATGTATGTGCCTTTTGTGTACACATTGGTGAGTTTGCGAACGAAAGGAGCGTTGCGGTTGTCTCCTGCGGCCTTTAGTGCGGCAGTTTCAGTCTGCCTTACAACTCCGACCTTGTGTCCTGCAGCGACTAGCCGCTTGACGTGTACGTGTAGCCGGTGAACAGGGATACTCGCCGATGCGAAGCGGTCGAGGTGTGCCTCGGACGGATCTGTGCAATAAGAGTCAGCATCCTTGTGCGCACGAAACATCGCCAAAAAAAAAAGGCCCATACGTTCGTCAAATCGCAGCTTTCCCGGTATGCACACGATGCCCAACTCCTTAGCCGCAATTCTCGCATCCTCGCCAAAGAAGCGGAACTTATACCCGACCTCCACAACCAAAATGGTGTCCATATGCTTGCGTTTGATCTCGATCACCTGCTTCTCCATAGGCGTAAGCTTGGAGCCACCTTTCTTCGCTGCCGGCCCAGATTTGCCCTTGGTAGGTGGTGGAGTCGGTTCTTCATCCTCATCGCCTTCATCGCCGTCCTCTCCCAGACCAGCAACATCATCATCCCCAATGGCAGATCTTCCGATCCCAATCACACAATCCGCTCCACCAAGCTTCTTGACAAACTTTTGATGCAGTTTCTCTTTCTCCCTGCGCTGACGCTCATCCTCCTTCTCCACCTCGTCTAATCCCTCGGGAGCAGGAGAGCTGGTGAATTTGAAGCGCTCGGTTCGTGCACTACTTGACGGAGGAACATGATCGCCCAGGTCTGATTTGCCTTGTGGGGTCACAGAATCTCGCTCGAGGGTGGGTGTTCCGTTGACTCTCACTCGCTTTCGAGCAGGAAGGACAATGTCCTCATCATCCTCATCCAGGTCACTGTCCGCATCCTCTCTCAGCGCAACGTTCTCTTTACCCGAGGCGACCTTTTTCTCTTGTTCTGTATCCGCTTCTGTGCTTCGGCTGTTGGCTGGTTCCTTAGCAGTTACCGGTGCCTTCTTGGTAAAGAAACTCGAGATGGTCTGCTGCTTTCGTTTCACAGTTGACGATGATGATGAAGGCGACTTTTGAGAAGGCATTCTCGACCCTCAATCACCGCTGCCTACACGAACGTTAACAGTAATCATTGAATGAACAGAGCGGCAAATGAAGATCGGAGTGTACGAACCATCAATCAGAAAGTTTAGGGTTTAGATTGTGCCCGAGCCTTCCAAGGAGAGAAAAAAAAAAGGCTTAAATATGGTAGCCAGGTGCCAGCATAGCAGCGGCAATAGAAGGAATAATGCCAGTATTATTTATTAGAGACGGAGACCTGCGAACTTCCACTCCGCCACGGAGTCCTGAGAGCAGAGACGGGGTGAGCTTGACGCGTGAGGTGGACGCGACGGGCGTTTCTTAACGTAATCAACCACCGAGCGACGAATACCACCGAGCGACGAATTTTCCTCCACCCTACCACTTCCTTTTTTCAACGCGTCATTTTATCACCACCACTATCAAAAATGCCTTTATCTCAAGAAAACCGAATTCAAATGGCTATTGCAGCTTATAAAAATCAAAAAGTCAAATCAATACTGAAGGCTGCAGAGATTTTTGGGGTGCCTGAGGCTACCCTTCGCGCTCGCCTTAAAGGAAGACAACCACGCGCAGAAACACGTGCTAATGGCCATAGATTAAAGGCTATTGAAGAGGAAACACTTATTCAGCGATTACTAGAGGCAGATAAACGAGGTTTTCCAATTCGGCCAGAGTTTCTGCGTTCAATGGCACAAATATTACTCCGTGAGCGTCTACAGGATCCTACTGCAGTCCTTGGCATCAACTGGGCTTATAAATTTGTCAAGCGCCATCCTGAGCTGCGTACAAGATATAATCGAAGGATTACATACCAGCGTGCAAAGCAGGAGGATCCAAGAGTTATAATACCATGGTTTCAAGCTGTACATGCAGCTATTCAGGAACATGGCATACATGAAGATGACATCTGGAATTTTGATGAAACTGGCTTTGCAATGGGGCTCTGCTCAACCTCCAAGGTTATTACTGCAGCAGAACGCAGTGAAAGGCCTCGTACAGTCATCCAGGGAAACCGTGAATGGGTTACAATCATTGAGACTGTGAGCTCAAAGGGGATTCATATACCAGCAGTGATTATCTTGAAAGCAGCATCTCAACAGGCTGCTTGGTATCAAGAACCTACACTTTCCAAAGACTGGTGGATTGCAACTAGCGAGAATGGCTGGACAACAGATGAAATAGGCCTTCGCTGGTTGAAAGAGGTGTTTGAACCATATTCCAGACGCTATACAACTGGTGCAAAGCGGTTGCTTATTCTTGATGGCCATAGTAGCCATTTACTGCAGAGTTTGATACTTTCTGCAAGGAGAATGCAATTGTCTGTCTTTGCATGCCTGCACATGCCTCTCATCTCCTGCAACCACTTGATGTTGGTGTTTTTGGCCCGCTTAAGCGCGCGTACGGAAAACTGCTTGAAAAGAGAATGATTGCTGGCAACAACCATATTGACAAGGAAGACTTTCTATCCCTATATCCATCTGCTCGTGCAGAAGTGTTTACTCCAGACAATATATGCAAAGGCTTTGCAGGAGCTGGACTTAAGCCACTTGATAAAGAGCGGGTTCTTGCAAAGATTACCTTTCAGCTTCGTACGCCAACACCACCAGCTTCAGTTGAAAGTTCAGTCTCCTCTGCTTTTCAAACTCCTCAGAATCCTCACCAGCTGGATCACAAGGTTCGCAGCTTGCAAAAAAGCCTTAGTGCAAGAAAGCAAAAGCTTTCTAGCAGCCCAATGTCTCATATTCATCATCTTGAAAAGGCCGCGCAGATGGCAATGAATATGAACCTTCTTCTTCGAGATGAAATTAGGACTCTACGAGCTGAGACTGAGCGGAAAACTAGAAAGAAGGCAAGAAGGCGTGCTATTCTAGGTAATGATACCCTTTTATCTGTACAAGAAGGCCAAAATCGCATTCAGCAGCTTGATACGCAGCTTAATGAGAAGCTTGATGAGCCTACACCTATGCCTCAACGGCGAGCTCCACAACGCTGCAGTGGCTGTGGGACTATTGGACATACCATAAGGAATTGTCCTAATAAATAGCTATATATTCAACTACTAGATAGTCTAATTTAATTGTATTGGTGGTTGAAAAGCTTCAAAATTATAGTGGGTGCGGCGAAAATTCGTCGCTCGGTGGTATTCGTCGCTCGGTGGTTGATTACGTTAGTTAACATTAATTATGATTACATAATCACTCTGATGGCAAACACCCCGACCACATAAGCCTACCTAATTCATGTTATCATTATCATTATTGCTATTACTACAGGAATCCCAACGGATGCAGACATTTTAAAAGACTAATGTAACATGGGAAGGGTCTTCCAGTCTCGCAACATTGACGCTGTGGCATTGGAGGAGAGCACCTGGAAGACACAAGACACAGACTTCAGGGCAAATCATAATAATGCATGCAGAGGCAATGGTCAGCAATGACAAAGGACATGCAGGTAACCTCTGTCACCCTATTTTGGAAATTGTGATGCCTTGAAGTATGAATACATGAACGAAGAATTGGAGAAAGACAAAGTTGGAGAACAAAAGAGAAGTTCTAGCGATTAGGCGAAGCTCCCGTCAAAATAGAGGCGTCCATGATCCTCCTGATCCATGTCGGAGATTGTGGCGTCATCCGAAAGGGCACGGCTTTTGCTAGGACTGTCACGGCGGGTTCTTGCACCTGAGCCGTGGGACTGATCGTGGTGATATTGTTGTAGAAAAGGGCGCGAAGCGGCCAATGGGTTCCTGGTATAGCCGAACATATCACTTCCACCAAAAGGATCAAAGTCAATGTAGCAACCGTCACCAAAAGAATAGTACAAGGGATGACATCCGTCTTCGCCTCGCCCTGGAGTGTCCCAAATGTTTCCGGCGTCCGGGTGAGGATCGTTTCGACCATGGCGGTTCAAAACGGGCTCAATGTTCTCTTGGTCATTGGACGAGTGGCTTGCGCTCGGGATTTTGTTGGAAGCATGGCCTCTGTAACCGAATTTATGAGAGGGGATGAAAGAAACCGATCCCGATGGGCGGCAGGAGGGGTGAGGAGGGGCCGGCGAAGGCGACTTCCCTTCTGCTCCCAGGATATCGTCGTTCGTTCCCAGCTTCGGTTCTTCATTGTCATCATCTTTGAAGATCTGGAAACCAGAGCGAGGCTTCTGGTCAATCCCTTCCAATGACAATCCGAACTCTTCATCGAAATCAGTAATCGAATGACCGTATCCATGGGGGCGATCAAACAATCGAGTTGATACAGGGCTGTCTGACGTGGGCAACGTCCGTCTCGACAGTTCCTCAAGCGACTGTTTCGATCGCCGACGACTCTTCTTGGATTTCTTCTTATCTTGATCGATCCGACGGTTTGGGTCTGACTGTGATAACGGGGCACGTTTGGCACGGACCGCACGGCGTTTGGGAATAGGAGTCTCTCCCTTCAACGGACTGCTATCCTCAACGTTGCCTGAAATCACGCGCTGTTTCCGCAAGATGCCAGTCGGGGAAAAGACCAGCTCCGTCGGCTCGATGCCCTCAGAGGTCTTCTCCATCATCTTGATGATATTTCCATCCTTCTTTTGATTGCGTTGTCGCCTCATCTGTTCTGTTGCTGAATCAAAGATATCCATCCCCGGCCATAAGACCCCCTTCAGTCTTGTCATCTCATCAGCCTTCTCCTGGTCCACGACTCCACCATATGAATCACCGTCGCAGCTTTTCTTGTCGTCAATGAAGGGGTCTGAGGTTATTGCCCTAGGCGGTGTTTGGGGCAGTGAGTTGGCAATGCCAACCCGGTTCGAATAGGCCGGAGTGGTGTGTAAGACCGTCTTGGCCTCATGTTCGGAGTCGTCTTCAGACTCCGTTTTCCACGGATAAGTGGGTATTTTTGTTGCTGAAGATGGAGGACAAGAGGGCCAGAATAACCCCTGAGCATCCGATGCCGGTCCTCCCATTGTAGCAACAGGACCATTCAATAAAGAGCCGTTTCTGTCTGTCATGTCCTGGCTCGTGCCGGAATGGGGCTGACAGAGACGAGGATCCAGGAAGTCACCGAGTAGATCTGGCTCTGGAGGCTCGGTTCGTAGAGCATCAATGCCCGAAGTTGGATTCGGGTCTGGGACCGTTGTGGCGGACGTCCGACCGTTAGCAGCAGGTTTTCCTGAACTTCGTCGTTTTCGAGCTTCTTTCGAAGCCATGCGGTCGGACAAGAGCTTGGCGAGATTGTTTATCTTGTACCATTGGTCATATTCGTCCAATGCGTCACGAGCTTCGGGCTCTTGATGGCTTCTGACCTGTAGCTTGAAGTAATGGGCCAGATGAGCTTTGGAGGACACATGGGTCAACAGATGGGACACATCACTGAAATGGGGCTGCTTTGGGCAGATGTTGCACCAGAGAGCAGCGGCATCCATTGTCAATGGACGATGGGGAGGCGCGAATGCTCGATCCAGAGCAAGCAGTGGAGGAAGTAACAGATAGCAGCTGCGGATGTTGACCGCAGAAAGAAGGAAAACAGCAGAGACAGGCTCGCCTCTGGATTGTTATGCTACCATAGCATGGACTGAGTGTAAAGAGAGGACGAAGAATGGAAAGGAGGAAAGAGGGGAGGACTGCTGGTCCTCGAGAACTGACGGGACCAGAAGAGGGCGAGCATCGGCAAGGCAATAACGACCCCAAACGGGAAGAATGTGCCTTCCCGTGGGGGATTTCAAGAACGTCATAAGAGGAGACCAATAATAAAATCATTTTTATGTTAGGTAGAAAGAAAATTAGAATTCAGTAAACTACCTAACTAAACCGTCACAGCAAAGCAACCATCTATTCGTTACGGGAAGATGTCCCACCGCGTCTTAGCAGCCATATTGTCAGGCAATTGTGGAGTGGTGAAGCGGAAAATAAGTCGCAGTGAAGTCGATCTCCTCCTGCTTTGTATCCCATCGTCCAGGAAAGTAGAGGAAGCGGGCTATTAGATAGCAAGAGGTCGTGACGAGGATATACACTGTTCCTGGTAGTTGGACCTCACATGACATGCAGCAAAACAGTTCATTTCTATCTCTTTAAGCACCTCCTTGTTACTTCTCTCGGCATACAGCTGCCTCAGGTTAGCTGTCTTGTCATCTCCGAAGACGACACTCCAGACTTACTACACAGGATCTACTTCGTTGAGGCCTGGATAGCCGAGAAGACTGAGACCGGCTATGCCAAATACCGTGTGGAAGACATCGACCATGTCACCTGGTCGGTCGGCAAAACCTCCACCTTCCGGATCCTGGCCTCAAGTCAGTTTTCAATCCAGAACGGCGGGAAGAAGACGCCGGAATCACCTGGCAGCGCAGAATAAATGCAGCAAGCTTGTCGCGGTCGATCCAGTGGAGTCGTCCGATCATTGCCAAGCTGGCAGCCACCCACCAACTATAGCAAACGTCCTCCAGCTTCTCTGGACGCCCATTCAATCCCCCATTCTCGAGCTGCCGCTCACTCAACCAGGCGCCCAGCCGATCCTTATCGATCAGATCCAAACGCCCAGCAATGGCCAAGGCACCCACGCAGGTAAGCACTTGACCTGAATGAGACTCGGCGCCGGGACGCACGCCGTATCCTCCATCGAGGTTCTCACACTGTTGGACGTAGGAGACGGCCTTCTCGAGGTCGATTCGGTCCAGAAGTCCCAACAACGACAGAGCAAGTAGAGCACCATAGAGGAAACGGGTATCGGTCTCACCCCATTGATCCCCCTTGAATGTGCCGGTCTCGGGGTCCTGCAAGGAGGCAATAACTGCAAACAATTTAGCTCTACAAACTCACAGAGAAAAAGGCATCAAGGAACGCATTGCAAGGCCAGGTTGGAACATTGCCTACACGCTCCGACTTTTTCCTTCCCGCCCTGTCGGTCCAGCTCATCGAGCGCATCAATGGTGACGAGGATCTGTACGGCCGACACGGTGTATAGCATGTGAGCATCGTGGCCGGGCGCGGCTCCGAATCCGCCATTCTCACACTGACAGGAGAGAACAAAGGCGATGGTTTCGTCGCGGGGCAGTGCCTCCGGATGGTTGAGAAGGTGGAGGGCCGTCAAGCCCCAGTAGACGCCATTGAGCCGCAGATGCTCAGTCAACCAGTATTCCAGCTCATCTCTCCGCTGGGACGACCGTCAACGGTCTGATCGACACGATAAGGTAGCGAAGTCATGGCGAAGTTGGTCAACGCACAGTGTCTAGACTCCTGATGTAGTCCACATGTTTCTGTACGAAAAGCTCCTGCTGATCCGGAGATCCCCCGCCACCTCTGCCAGGGCCCGACACCAGCGACATTTTCCAGGACGGTCCACTGGAATCGAGGCTGGAGGGGAGTGGTGTACGGAAGGCACAAAGGTAGGCAGGACGAGAAGGCCACTGGGTGCGAGTCGAAGAGGGAAAAAAAATTGTCAAACTAGAAGCTTCCGTCGCGACAAGACGATTGGATCCATCGATAACCGAGCAGACAAGCCACTAGCGCGTGTTCTCCAAGGCGGGGCAGAAGCAAAAATCACACAGGGCAAACTTTTGGATCTGCAAATGAAGATGAATCTGGAGTCCGGAGCAAGGTGGTTAGCAGCACCGTTGCACAGCGATCCTCGAGCGGTGCAGGAGGGGTCGGCCAGTCGTCGCGATCGGTGGCTGGGATCGCGAGCACGTGCTGCCTCGACGAGCGCACAACGCCAGATCCGGCCAGTCACAGCAAGACTATCATCCTGGCGCCTGAGGAGTAAATCAGGCTGCCCACTTGGTAATTACAGACTTTACTCCGTACAGTCCTGTCAGTGAGCCTCGAAATCGGGGGTCTGGTTTTCGAGGCCATGTTTCATGTTTCAAGCCTGGTGGGGGATTGGGGCGTGATGGCACTGCGAAGACACCGCTTGTTGACGGTGACCCCTGAGCACTAAGAGTACTGGCCCCTGGGCCCATGCTTTCTCAGCCGCCAGCGTCCAGTCTGACTGTCTGACTGTGTCGACCGGCCAAAAGTTTAAAAAACGCAGGGGCAATCATGGTGAGATCATGGGATCGTTCCTCCGTCCATATCGGCGTAGCCATCTACAGAGTTAAGTCTCGAGGATCTGTGCTCGCACTCCGTCTGGAGTATATAATAATAATTAAGCTTCCCAGCATGCAAGCACTATCACGAGTTTATCTCAGGCTCGTGTTCGCCCGGGCCATCTCCCAGACGACCACACCCTGCGCAGGCTGCAGGGTGCAGAAGGCGCATCCTAGCGCCCTTTGTCTACCCTGTCCCCCCCCCCTTCACGCACGTGTGGATATCTTATTATTCCGGAACGCGGTGCCCAGGGGGGCTTTTGCGTGTAAGATTAGCGAGTATTGAACAAATTGCCGAGTCCATGCGGTGAAGCGACCGTTCTCGAGCGCACAGTGCTCCATCCAGAATCGTAATAATCGTACTGCGGCAAAACAGTGGCTGCTGTCTGTACGGATGAACGGGGCGTTGCAGAATCGGATCAGGAATCCATCCAGATGACCGCAGATCGGGCTCTGCGAACCCTGTCCCGAACCATGGGCAGCAGCCGGGCAGCAGCTCGTGGAACGGGCAATCTGGCAGCGGCGATAAGAGGAGCAGTCCATAACCATCAACCACCACGCGAGGAGGGGTCAGCAAAGTTCTTCCAGTCGCTCACCGCAGGAAGCGTGGCTGCCAATGCTTGCATCATCCCGCCATTGGCCGGCCCGCATCGCGCTGCTCCGTGTGGATCTCCGCTGGCCAGGGCATCGACTCGTGGTCGACCGAAGCAATAGTGCGCGTACGCTCCCTCCGAGTCGTCATAAATAGCACGCCATCTCTCCACAGCCAGCATGGCCCAAATTCACAGCGTAGCAGCATCCTCGATCCGATTCCCTGGTTGCTTGTGGAGGATCGCGCTGTCAACACGCACAGAGTTGCCTGCGCTGATTTAGGAGTATCTGGCGAGCCGACTAGCGAGCTCCTAACCCTTCTGTCGCCCCCTGCGCTGGTGCTGGAGGGCCAGTGTCGCTTCGACTCGGTAGTCTTAATTAGCAGTAGTAGATACGCCCTTCCCTGGAGCGTACTTAGCCGCCTGTTAGCGAGTCCTCCGTCTTGTTGGCATTCTTCCCCCTGTGCCCCTTTGCCAATCCATCCCTCTCGCCCTTGGCTCTCTCCTCTGCAGTATTCTCCGTAGTCTGAGGTGAATACGGGGTAATACGGCGCCATTCTTAGTCTGACACACAGCCGCGCCTGCATCACGCTACGAAAGGAATGCTCCGTCCGTGCGGTTGTCATCTCTGACCGGCCTAACGCTCCGAAAAACGTCCACGGCCAGACTCGCCCTTTCACTGACTGGCAGATCCCAAGACTCGATCCGACTCTGGTTCCTTTTTTTTTCTCCTCAGCTTTCGACATCCACCCGGTCGATTAATCCCGTCGCTCGGTGCGTGACGACATCCCGCCTCATCGTACCGGAGTTCACCTCGTGCTTACACCACGGGGCGAGCTGAGCCGACCTTGGCGCCGTCCATGTGCGTTGTGTGAGACTGCGAAAAATTCGTCGAACACATTTGGAAATCTTCGAGATTCTGAAGATACAGGGCCGGAGGAGGGTCTGGTGACTGGTATGATGACAGGTCTGGCGTGGTGAGTATCATCTTCCCATCTCTGCTCGAACTCGCTCCATGCCAGACGTCACGGTTCCACACGCCTTGTCTCCCTCGATTTCTTCACAGTTCGGGGCAAGCATGACAGCTCCGGACTGAAGGCCCGGATCCTTTGTCTCTCTTCCTCTCTTGAACGACTCATTGGGTGTCCCCTTTTCCGCTCTCCAGGCAAAGCACGATTCGCCCTTTCCTTCTCCACCGAACATTCCCCTTGGTCTGTTTCAGAAACACCTGATCCTCCCTGGCACTTGTCGCTGCGTTATCCTGCCCGTTGTCTTTTACTGACTATATCCATCGTTTCAGAGATACATTTATCCTTTTATATCCAACGCCTGTTATCCGGCAGCGACTAGAGATTGTCGGCCCACCGAATCTTGGGCCCCTCCATCGAACCTGACCGCTACGCCTCCTACACCGCTCCAGGACATTGCCACTTCACAAACCGAACGGTCCTTTTTTTTTTGGTGCTCTGTCAAGCCTTCTTTGGCCGATTCGATAGCGGAGGCAAGAGTCAGGTTTCACTCACCCGGCTCTCAGCAGCGGGTAGAGACCATCGCCGATATTCGCCCAAAATGCCTTCCAGACAGAGTACCCTCCCAAGCCTGGATTTGTCGTCCTCCAATTTCAAGAAGAGTTTGAAGAGTCCAGCGTCACAAAGCGCAGATGGCTTGAAAGTGGACTCGCTCAGTCCTCTCACCCCTCGGTCTCCCAAATCCTCCCCGAGCTCTCCGTTCGCGAACGGTTCCACGATTCGACCGGTCACCCGACGCTCGAAAACCGAAAGTGCTCTGATTGTTCCCTCTTCTCCTAAAGGAGGGGAGGAGCCTCCCACGCCGAATTTTACCTCCCTTCCCCAATATCCCGCGTCCCCCAAGGACTCTCCCAAACACAACCGTGACCAGTCCAAGTCGTTCTTTGCCAACTTGAAGGCTTCGAAATCCTCTCACAAGATCTCTGCGTCCGAGAGTTCAGGGCAGTCGGGGGAAAACCAACCAAAGAGTCGCGGCGGCTCTAAGGACCGAGCGCAACCCGCATCCAAAAGTGACGGATCAACTTCAGATCCGCAGGAGTCTTCTGGACGGACGGGTAACGATAAAGGTATGGATGAAAAATTATTCCTTCATTTTCTGGCCTGGCACTGATGATCTTTCCAGGCGAGAATACTTCTGACGATCAGAATGGACCACCTCAAAATCCTGATTCAGAACAAGCCCCTGCCCCCGTTTCGAAGAAGAGCAAGCCGCGCTTTGCGAATCTCCTTGGGCGAACTCGGTCAATTCGAGTGGATGACAGCCAAGGTGCCAAACTCTCTACCCGGCGACGGCCATCCAACGCGGCACTTCTCAAAGTAGAAGAGAATGGCGAGCAGAATGACCAGGAAGCGGCCAAGACAGCACCGTTGCGCCCGGATAGAGCGTTTAAAGATGCTGCTGGATCGGCGATTCGCAACCGTTCTGCCGATCGTCCTGCGGCCGCCAGTCACTCTGGGGGTAAAAAGGAGAGAAGCCATGGCGCGTCGTTGGTGACGTCCGCGTCCCTCAGCCAAGTCTCGGGTGCCTCGGCTGCTCTCTTCAACAACCTTAAGCAATCATCGACTGAAGCGGCAGACCGCCTTGGAAAAGCAGGCAAGGGCTTTCTCGGGAAGATCACCAGGAGTGGGAGCACCAACGAGCGAGAGGCGATTACGGATGACAATTACGTGTGTTCGGTTATTAATCTGCCTCTGATCGAGCAAACGCGGCGGACCAGGATCTCGAAACGGTTGGAAGATTGCAAAGACAAAACGGAATACTGGATGCCCGCTCTACCTTACCGCTGTATTGACTACCTGAACTTTAAGGGATGCGAAGAAGAGGGATTATATCGAGTTCCAGGCAGTGGGAGGGAAGTGAAATACTGGCAACGTCGTTTTGATATGGAGGGCGATATCAATCTTTTTGATGAGCCGGACTTGTATGACATCAACACAATTGGCTCCATGTTCAAAGCCTGGCTTCGGGAGTTACCTGATGAGCTTTTGCCCAAAGAGACCCAGGCGAGGATCGCGGAGCAATGCTCAGGCGCGACCTCGGCCCCGCAGATGCTCCGGGATGAGCTGTCGAAGCTTCCTCCTTACAACTACTATCTCCTTTTCGCAATTACCTGTCATCTCAACCTTCTACACTCGTATGTGGAACAGAACAAAATGGATTACCGCAATCTGTGCATTTGCTTCCAGCCGTGCATGAAGATCGATGCTTTCTGCTTCCAGTTCCTGGTTTGCGATTGGAAGAATTGCTGGCAAGGCTGCTGGACGGAGAAGGAGTGGCTCAAGGCCGAGCAGGAGTATGAAGCTGCTGTAAAGGCTGAAGCTGCCGCCAAGGCTGAAAAGGCTGGGCAGGGAGGCAAAACTGAGCAGACTGGAAAGGAGAATGGAAAGAGCCACAGCGGCCCTCCCAACTCGTCACACGAGTCGGCTATCGATGAACGCGCCGTTTACTCCTCAGGAAGCAGCCAAAGCTCGGAGAGCGAGGAGACGTCGAAACGCGAAGAGAGCCCGAAAGGGCGTCGACCGCCCCCTGCGAAACTTGAGAATTCTCACAACCGGAGCGTGTCGCAACTGCCAGAGCTGGGGCCTCCGCTGTCACCAATCAAAATCTGAGCGGCCATTCGAGCAATCCTTGGAGACGATTCTTTTTTTCAGGCCCTCACAACAGGTCACTTTAAATTGCGCCTTGACCTCGACTTGGTTTTTTTAGTTCCATGCATTTCATGCGGGCTCTAAAGACCCAGAGATCGATTTGTGAATAAGCCACTGTTAATGGCATCCCTACTCACCCTTCTCAGTGTATAGCTTATCGAATATCCTTTTGTGGCCTTGGGCTTGTTTGTTTTCCACCCTCCTGCACATGCATCTGAGCCACGTGTTGATTCCAATGGTTTTCTGTAGAGTCATTATTTCGCATGTATCGAGTGGTTGAGGTCACCAATTATCTCCGTCTTTGCTGTTCGAGTCTCACGATGTCCATCGCACTCTTTGGTTCGTCTTTCTCCTAGTTTCTTCAGGTGTCAACTCGAGCATCAACGGCGTTTGCTCTTCGCAGCATTCTCTTCATACCGTGTCGTTTTTGCCCTATGGCTTTTATTAACTGCTTTCCTTTACCGTCCTTTGTCTGGGTATTTGTCAGAGTCTGCGTTCGAGTTTTCCTCCCACATCCAACTGGCTTTGGAAATATCGCATAACTATTCCCGAACATAACCTTTTTTTTACCATGACCTGGAAGTCATGGCATCGTACGTCTTCTCATTGCAATTGCAACCAATCAATCGATCGATCTGAACCAATTGTTTTGCAGCTTTGTTGCGCTTTTGGAATTCCCCGGATTGTTATCGAGTTTTATCATCAGCTTTCTTTCCTAGTTATTGTTTTCTTTGTTCGTTGTTTGTTTGTTTTCAAGGCGAAATATGGCGGTCTGCTTTTGCTTTTGTTTTTGCTTTTTCCATTTGATTCGGTACAGTGTCTTTGTCTGTATGGTATGGTAGATAAATTTGCGGTCTCGTCTCGTGTCGTGTTTTCCACTCTGATCAATCAATCAAGCATCTCATCAACGAATGGAGTTTTCACCCATTATTGAATTAAACTGATCTGATCTGATCTGACTGAAGATATACGAGAAATATCTTTGTAAAAGACCAGTAGTCCTCAGTCATTGTAAACCGTCCATAGGTATGCACATACGTACTGTACTGTACAGTACTAACAGTAGTAGTAGATCGTGTCGTCATTACATATTTTTCCCCGAAGTACGGAGTGCAGTGTTTACACTTATCTTGGTTTGTTTTAGTTAAACATCATCAATTTATGAGCGTACATACATAGGTACTATACCTAAAACAAAATAAAACAAAAGGGAATCATATCATTGCTAACGACTATGTAGATGAACGACTCGAAGCAAAAAAGATAATTAATGGCACAGTTCATACATACATACATACAGCATCTCTTCAACCCATGCTAAGAACACACTGGAAGTAGCTTACAATATTGTGTTTGATTCGCTTCGCTTCGTTTCTGTTTACAACTTCGCCTTTGCTCCCTCAAGCAGTTCCGCACCAGCGCCCGAAATGGCCAGCTTGCCCGTCTCGGCCACGACGGTCTGGAAGATGACCACGTTCCCTTCCTTCCACATTTCCGTCTTCAGCGTCTGACCCGGCAGGACGACGCCCGCGAAGCGCACTTTAATGTTTTTGAAGGGGCCGTATTTCTGGAAGATGTGCTTGCCGGAGATACCCAGGGAGCACAGACCGTGCAGGATGGGGATCTTGAATCCGCCCACTTTGCTGAACTCAGGGTCGATGTGCAGCGGGTTCCGGTCGCCGTTGAGCCGGTACAGCGCAGCCTGGTCTTCGGACGTCTTCTCCTCGACCACAACATCCGGCTTCCTCTGCGGAGGCTTGTAGGCCGCCACGGCGGCCTTGGGTCGAGCAGCAGTCGGCTTGGGAGAACCGCCAAAGCCGCCGCTACCACGGATGAAGACAGAGGATTCGTTGTAGAAGAGATCCTCGCCCGTCTTCGAATCCTTGGTGGTGTACCCAGCCACGACGATCGCGGCATTGCCCTTGTCAATGACGTCCACCAACTTGGGGATGTTGATGGTCTTCGCCGCCGTGGGGATAGGGTATTTGCGAATCTCAAGGTACTGCTCACCGTGGAGCAGCATCATAGGCGAGAAGTTGGCAACAATGTCCTCCATGTTCCAGGGGGTCTGGGTGTTGAACCACGGGATCACACCAAATGTCGGGAGAGCCTGGAAGTTCTCGTTGTTCTCGTAGACGAGAGGAAGATCAGTCCGCTTAGCACCCAAACTAATGTTGTAGAGGATTACATCCCGATCAGTGTACTCGAATGGAGTGCCTTGACTCGTCATCTTCTTGGCCTTCTCGATGTTGCTCAGGATACCCTGGTCTGCATTGGCCGCTGCCTTGTCTTCCTTCTTGCCACCTGAACGGTTATTAATATTCGCCATGATCCGTTCCAGACCGGCCTGGCTGTCTTCAGGGTGATCCGCGCGGCCATCGTCGAAGTTGACAATGTTCTTCCACTCTGCAAGCACGGCCTCCGGTGTCAACGGGACGTCGACTGGGAAGCTGTGGCCTCCACTCCGCTGGAACCGCGTTCTGGCGAACCATCCGCTTCCACATTCGTACAGACCCTTGGTGCCCGGTTCCGGAACGGCATCCGAGGAGAGCAAGACCACCAGAGGAGCAACATAATCAGGCTTGAAGGCCTGGACCATCTCCTCGGGCAAGATGGTCCGGGTCATGTTCGTACCAGCGTTCGGAGCGATAGTGTTGACTTTGATGTTGTATTTGGCGCCTTCCAAAGCGAGAGCGCGAGAGAACCCGAGAATACCAAGTTTCTAGATAAATAACTGGGTCAGCAAGTATTCCACTGCTTAGATTAAGGGTTCCGGGTAGCAACATACAGCTGCCGCATAGTTGGCCTGGCCGAAGTTCCCATAAATACCACTAGTACTGGTCGTGTTGACGACACGGCCATACTTCTGTTTCAGGAAGTATGGCCAAGCAGCCTTGGTGACCTTGTAGGTGCCTCGCAGGTGAACGTCGATCACCGGGTTCCAGAGGCTGTCGTCCATGTTGGTGAAGGCTTTGTCACGCAGGATGCCGGCATTGTTGATGACAATGTCAATCCGTCCGAAAGCGTCGATAGCAGCCTTGACAACTGCCTCTCCATCTTCCACCGAGGCCTTGTTGCCAACAGCCGTGCCGCCCAATTTCTTGATTTCCTGCACGACGGGCTCCGGGTCGACAAGATCGTTGACGACGACGGAGGCTCCCAGCTTGGCGAACAACAGACAGTACGACCGACCAAGACTAGATGGATAGAAGTTAGAAAAGAAGACCTGAAGAGAACAGACACACATCAAGTGGGAGCTGGCAACTTACCCGTTACCACCACCAGTGACCAAAGCCACTTTGCCCTTGAAGTCAAGATTGGGCGCCGCAGGGGCACTGGGCAACTGCTGGCCCTCCTCCAACAGGCTCATGAAGTCAGCCGGACCTGAGGGATAGCTGGGCTTCGAGAAATCATTAACGTCGTTCCACTTGCTCAGAATGGCTTGCGGCGTCAAGGACTCGTCAGTCTTGAGTAGAGCGCCCTTAGCACGCTCCCACCGCAGCTTGGCGATGTGGCCACCGCCGACCTCGAAGATGCTGCCCGTCTCTTGTGTGTTGGACGGGTGAACCAGAACGGCCACGAGGGGAACCACCCACTCGGGCTTCAAGTGCTCCAGTACATCGGGCGGCATGACCGTTGCCGTCATACGACTTGCAGCTGATCATTGTCAGTCCATCATCATCTCAGGCTTATCCCACGATCACAACTCACCAATGGGTGCAATCACATTAGCGAGGATGTTGTATTTGGCACCCTCCTTGGCGAGTGTCTCCGTGAAACCAACCTGGCTGAGTTTGGCGGCTGTTCCAGCACCGTCAGTATGCTTTCGTTATTAATTCAAAAAGCAGAATAGGTTTTCACGCACCAGAGTAGTTGGTCTGTCCGAAACTTCCGTACAATCCTGCCGCAGAGGCCGTGTTGATGATACGGCCGAACTTTTGTTTCCGGAAGTGAGGCCATGCTGCTCGAGCGCACTGTCCGCTTTGTTAGCCATGTATTTCTACGCCTGACACGAACCTGAATCGGCATATGATATGTTAGGGTTCCCACCTTGTAAGCGCCGTAGACATGAACCTTGTTGATGAGGTCCCAGTCCTGGTCCTTCATGTTCTTAAAGGAGATGTCACGCAAGATACCGGCGTTGTTGATTAGAATATCAATCCGGCCAAAGTTCTTGATAGCTGTGTCAATGATGGCCTCGCCGTTCTCAACACTGTCGTAGTTGGCGACGGCCTTGCCGCCGGCCTTTCGAATCTCTTCCACGACGACATCGGCAGCCTGCAAGAAGTTCGATGTCTGTTAGCTATGCTCCGAATAAACGCAGTCCAACAGTGCAGTCTGAGAAACCTCCGCAGTAAATGGCAAGAGGACAATGAACCTACCTTGGTCGACTTGCCCTCACCGACATGGGAGCCTCCTAGATCGTTCACAACGACATTGGCTCCTCTTGAGGCGAAGAAGGTCGCGTATGCCTTGCCCAAGCCACCGCCGGCACCGGTGACCACAACGGTCTGGTTATCGAAGCGCAGCTCGGACATGGTCGTCAGCTCTCTGAGCAGCGGGGTACGCTCAGCAACGGGACAGGAAGCGGACACGGGAAGGGACAGTCAATGGAAACGATTCCCTCCACAGACAGCGGTCCAGAGAAAAAAAGAAAAACAGGTTCAGAGACGATGAAAAAGGTTCATATGGAGAGACAGAAAGATGGATAAGAGGTGTTCGTTGGCTGGGGGAGTTGGAATTAAAGACTAGAGAGCTCGGCTAGCTGGGAACCTCGGCATCTCGAGGGAAGCTCGGCGTAGTCGGTGACTAAGACGGTTTCGCATGCAACTCAGATCCCTTCGGCGCTCTCACATGCCGACGGTTGCTGCCAGCTTGTCTGCGGGTCGACGTCATCTCATGGAATAATAAATAATAATGGCCCATTCATCGACTTGGTTGCAGTGTCATTCATGTGATTCAGTCTCAGTGATGCCCACACATAATACAAAGCACGTGTCCAGGACGGCAGAAGAGAATCATGCACCTCCGGGCAAATCACAACCTCCCTAGACACCCTCTCATCTGGACCAGAATGCTTCAAACTATTGTGATTTAGTCCTAAATAATACAATAAGTTCAAAACTCCAATGATGCTACTTGAAAGATTAAACGATTGGTTGATTGACTATCACCGTGCAGATCTGTCCACCTCCTTCTCTGCAATTGTCCTATAGGGAACATCAAACGAATCGATAAAGGAAAGAAAGAAAATGTCGAAGGCTTGCGTCGCTGAACAAGAGGTCTTTCAATCAGGCGATTAGTTTTTCCTCCACAAAGCCTCTCTCGGCCGTTTGGTCTCTCCCCGGATTATTTGCCTCCCAACAAAGTTAGTGACTGCGGGGAGGACTGTCGGACGGCTCTCCGAGAGTGCCCCGTGGGAATAAAATACAAAATATGCTTCCAGGAGAAAGCGACTGAACAAACCCCAATTGACGCCTCAGAGACTGCTCAGCAGCATCAGAATGCCGGAGATCTTTGACGACAAGTCCCAACACTGTATTCCTTTCCTGCTCGACCGCTTAAAGGAACACCAAGCCCGCTATGGCGACGATGCCGATGCCCCGCCCTTCTTTCTGGGTTTGAATGGCGTTCAGGGTGCGGGCAAGACTGTTCTTGTAAGGATCCAAAAATTTCGTATCTGTGTAGATACAGATCATACCGACTGAAGATTAAAAAGAGGCGATGCGAATCTGTTCAGAAGCGGTATTGATAAGTTCATTTTCTAGGTATCGACTTTGCAGAAGACCCTGCGCGCCCCGCCATACAATCTACCCACGGTGACGCTCTCGCTTGACGACATCTATCTCACCCATGCAGACCAGGTAGCCCTGGCAGCCGCGCACCCGGACAATCCCCTCCTGCAGCATCGCGGTCAACCCTCGACCCATGATCTCGAACTGGGCAAAAAGGTCTTCGACTCCCTCCGGGCGAAGCAGCCCACAGCCATTCCCAAATATGACAAATCCGCCTTCGCCGGCCAAGGCGACCGGGTTCCCCCATCGCAGTGGGAGGTGGTCAACAGCGAGGGCGAGGAGAAGATCAGAGTGGTCATTTTTGAAGGGTGGTGTGTCGGCTTTCGGCCCGTTGACGAGGCCACCTTGAAGGAGAAGTGGGAGGCTGCCGTGCGACAGAAGGAGCAGGGTGGATACGATGGGCGGTTGGGCTATGTTAAGCTGGAAGATGTTCGCACGATCAACGAAGCTCTGAAGCGCTATGACGTGCTGACTGAGTAAGTGATCAATGCCCTTAATGGTCTGCCGTTGGTTGGTTATATAAATTTATGCTGATTGGGGGTCGGTACACCTATCGCAGCCAACTCGATGCTCTGATCCACATGTGCGTCTCCCTCATTCCCATAATACATTTCTCATTATTTTCACCGACGAATCTAACCTTGGCTTGGCCAATCCAGTGACGCTCAAAACACCCGGTTCGTCTACGACTGGCGTCAAGAACAAGAACGGACCTTGCGCGCAGCCAAAGGCACAGGCATGACCGAAGAACAAGTCAACCAATTTGTCGACGGCTGTAAGTGGCCCTTCATCTAGAGCGCAAAATATTCGTCTCCAGTATTCTCTTCTTTTTTAACAATCTGATTCCCAGATTACCCATCCTATGAACTGTTCACGGAGACCTTACGCAAAGGAGTCTTTGTGCCCAGCACCACGGGGCACGAGTCCGCCTCCAACGACCCTTCGAACTGGAAAGGAAGACAGCTGCGTCTTGTCGTCGACAAGAACAGACGGGTGCAAGAGGTTATTTTTATCTGATGAGTGAGAGGTTAGGTTATCAATGGTCTGTGTACATAATTACTACAGAGTGGAATAGTGGGATTCGGCGAAAGGTGGCTTAGGCTTCCTCGTAGGAGAGTCTGTAGGACATACTGCTACAAAAGACAGAAGACTGGACAGAAAGGTTGTGGGTTGCTTGAAACACTATTTTTGTCCTAATTGGGAACGGAAAAGCTACAACTATAGATCGTATCGCTCATAACAAGTCCCTGTGCAACAAAACAACCCATATATCCCGTAAGAAAATTTGAGATGGCACCAGAAAGAAAACTTTTTTTAGTTCATCTTGCGGACGAGGGCGTTGATGTTCTCCTCGCGGTTGCCAGTGTCACCACCCTCAATGAAGTGCTTGAACTTGCGAGGGCGGAAACCGCCGGTCGGGTTGGACAGCTTGAACGGCCACAGGAAGTTGTTCGCCTGCTTGAAGTTGGGACCGACAGTGTAGATCTCGTGGATCAGATCCTCAATGCAGACGATACCGTACTTGCCGAGGTTCTCCTCGATGACCTGGTTGTCGGAGAGGGGAACGCGCTGCTTGTTGACCTTGCCGTAGCCGCGCTTGTAGATGAGCTCGCGGACCGTCTTGAGGTTGGGGTAACCGTAAGCGACGTAAGGGTTGATGATGGTCAGCATCTCCGCAGTGGCCTTGTTCAGGCGGACGAAAACACCGTTGTTGATCTGGAGCAGGCGGAGCAGCTGCAAGATCTTGCGAGGCTTAGGAGGGATCTTGTTGATACTGCGAGAGATTCATATTAGCAATTGTGCTACACCAACCAAATCCAGAGCATAGCTTACCCCTTGATACGGATAACGAAGACCAGCTTGGGCTCGTCAGGCACGTAGAAGGTGCCCTGCTTGCGGGCCTCACGAGCAAGGCGGATCTTCTCGCGCTCAGCCTCGCGGTACTCCTTGACGTAGGCCTCAGCACGCTTGAAGATAACAGCGCGCTTCTCCTTGTTGGCCTATTCATTGGTCAGCAACAGATCGTAAAACTTGCATAATGTTTATGGCGAGAAATGTCGACTGTCAGCCCCGAAAGATGGTTAACGAAAAAGGCGACAGCATCGACCGTGGGTCTAGTCGCGTTTTGGTAGATATCATCACCAGCCACCTCCTCCCTTCCTCTTCACGATAATGAAAAATAGAAAAGTTAACTAACCTGCTTCTTCTTCTCAAGTTCAGCGCGGCGAGCAGCGCGGGCCTGCTCCTGGCTCTTGCGCTTCTTGAGGAGGGTCTCAGGCACAAGGACCTGGTCCTTGGTAGGGACGGTGCTGCAATCGACGGAAAGTCAGTATAGTCTGTCCACATGAAATATGGCAACAGATCGCCGAGTATGAAGAACTGCAGCTATAGTGCCACATTCTCAGACTGAAGGCGATAAACTCGACGAAATATATTTGATCGGTGAGGACAAAGGCAGATCATCGCTTCAAAATCGCTACTACCAGGCCCAATTGTTTCTGAGGGCTGGCTTCGCAATAAGCTTATGACCACCATAGATTCCTCATCCGACAAAACCCTAAGCATTGACGCTCAGGAAAATAATGTCGACGCTCTTGGTCCACCGAGGATAAGATTTCTCCGTGAGACCATAGCACACGACAATGAATTTCAAGGAGAAGGCGGCGCCTTCAACCTCAAGACCCCATGCCAATTTCATCTCCATAAACAATTTAGTCGTATCATCAGGTCAAGACCAAATCGAGGAGAGAAGGCAACGGGAATTATCGAGCTGGTGCTGTGCGGCAGAGGCCAGCATCTCCAGCGAGAAAGGACGACTATAACTGAAGTTCCGCAAGCTCGTATGATAGATCAGCTGAACAACAAAGGTAAGGGAGCATACGTGGAGGTGGAGGCCATCTTGAGAATCCGTCAAGGGTCGGATGTTGGCGGCGTTTGGCGAAGGTTGTCGTGCTGGTAGAAGAAAATCGCAAGAAGTTTCGATTTCAGTATAACAGGAATTTCGGTTTGTGTGGGCGCGGATGGTGCGCTAATCCCTTTACGGTTGGAGTGAGAAGTGTGGCGCCCGAGGTCACGTTACCACTGCTATCAAGCCAGCCCTTATCGGCTTAGGGCTGGAGATGGTCACCAGATCCCCCGCCTTTCTCCAGTATGACCGCAACCTGGCGATGAACTCAAGTGTTATCATCGGAGTTTTTTAACTATCAGAGTGCATAGACAATGTCAACCCGCCGCGGAGTTGGTCTTGGTGCCTTCGCCAATCGAAATCAGGCTACGCAGTCATATGCCACGCACGGCGCCAACCTGCGTTCAACTCATCTCGCATCCTTACAGACCCAGCTCTCAGTCTTTCAATCCCTGCTACACAGCTTCGCGCTCGAACATGCATCAACCATTAAATCGAATCCCACATTCCGCGCCGAATTTGCACGTATGTGCAACGCTATCGGGGTCGATCCTCTGGCAGCGAGCAATGTGAAGGGCAAAAATGGCCGTAAAGGCCTAACGGAAGGCGGCAGTTTTTGGACACAGATACTGGGCGGGGACATGAATGACTTCTACTTTGAAGTGGCCGTGCGGGTTGTTGAACTCTGTCGAGAGACGAGAAGCGAAAATGGGGGCTTGATAGGGGTCGAAGAATGTCGCAAGAGAGTCGGCCGAGGGAAGGCGATCGGGGGTGGTCTTGAAGTTTTCGAGTTCGTGACCGAAGGATCCCGTGCCTATCAGGGGCCATGAAAGCTGACTGTTGTTACAGCGATGATATTCTTCGTGCTGTGAAGTCACTCGAACCACTGGGCTCCGGCTTCAGCATCGTCCGTGTCGGCAACAAACAATACATCCGCTCAGTCCCCAAAGAGCTCAACACAGACCAAGCCACGGTGCTCGAAGTAATTCAAATCGCAGGATATGTAACAGTTTCTATGTTACAGTTGAATCTGAACTGGGAAAAGGCCAGGGCAACGACCGTCATAGACGACTTGTTGGCCGATGGTCTCGTCTGGGTGGATAGCCAATGCGAGGAGAACGAGTATTGGTCTCCTCAGAGTCTGCTCGATGATAGTGGTTGAACGGATATATAAGGACACTTAAGGCGTCTGGTTATCCGTTCTAACGATGATTGCCTATCATGGCTATCTTTGGGCAAACACTGAACGGCACTGAGACGATCAGACATACAACAACCGACCACCCTCTAGTGAAATTCAGTGCCGCAACGTACGCATGTCCATCTCGGTGTGAGGATTCATATCGAGACTTGACATCTACATCAAGAGGTGTTGGTCGGAATTTTCCAGCTACGGGCACCGAAGGCCTCCATAATCATGGGGAAAAGCGACAAGCCCTTGAAACGTCCTGCTCCGCTTCCACTGGATTAAAGAGATATTTGGAGTCACCAAAGGATGTATGGATTGCAGGAACCAAATGTCCTCGGTTCATACGCTCTTGTCTTTCCTCCGGGTGGGCTTCCTACCTATACCAGTCGTCTTCTTACTAGATATATAGATTAGACCTACTGCATAATGTCTATATTTTTGTCAACATCAACATATCAATTCTTCGTCATGCCATAGTCTCTGTAATACACTATCAAAACGCCAGAAAAAGAAAAATGACGTGAAAGCGTCAGGACTTTTTTTAAGCTAAAGTGAAAAAGATGATATCCATTAAACACTGTCCTTTATGCCTTGATCGCACCACCCAATGCACCTCCACTGAACTGTTGACCTCCTGGTCTTCGTTGCTGACCACCGGGCAACCTTGGACCACCACGCGTCTGGCCACTGCGTCCAGGGCCACGACCGCCACGGCCACCGGCCCCTTGGTCTCGCTGGAAGGCGTTGGCCATTCCCTGAGTGCGCTGTTCCAATGTCTTCTCGTTGGCCTCCAAGAGAGACATGGACTTGTCAGCGAGCGTCACAATCTGGGACTGGAGACGAGACAGTTCAACGCCCTTGCGGAAGACAATGGCACCGTTGACCTGGTCGAGCGCAGCGGCAAGCTCCTCATGGGAAATCATGCGGCTAACAATGGCAGCAATCTTCTTCTCAGGAAGCTCGAACATGTTGGCCAGGGTAGCAATGGAGAGAGTGTCATAGAAGGGTGCATAGGTGAACAGGTAGGTTCGTAGACCTTCTTCCTGAATCTGTTCTGCGAGCATCTTCTTAATCTTGTCTGGATGCGGCATCAGATCCCAGATCTTGATGGAGGTGAGCAGCTCCGTAGCCTTCTTCCAGTCGCCGGCGGCAAGGAACTTCGCACTCATAATGACGCCGTCGCGAGTATTCTCGGGAGGACCCGTGAAGACTTGCCGCTCGTTGTAATCAAGCATACGACGGAACGTCTTCGAGATGACACGGCGTTTCATCTCGGGACTGGATGAAGTCTGGGCCATGAGCGGAACCTCAAGGAACATGCTAGAGGTAAGGTAGATGCACTCCAGCAACTCGAGGTTGATGTGCATGTGAAAGGGAAGCTGGCGCTGTCGCTCAAGCTTCTCCTGCTCTGGTGAGACAGTTGAGTATCTCTGCAGGATAATGCCCTGCGCCAACAGCTCCTTCTGGCGCCCACTACCACAGATTTCTGAAAGCGTATTCTGAGCCTCGTAGATCAGGCCAGCCCGGAATGCACAGAGGCCTATTTGGACGAGGGTTCTGTTAAAGAGAATCTGCGTGCTCACATCGAAGTTCGAGATATTCTCAGACAGATGGGACATGAGCATTAGGTCGCGAGCGCGATAGTAGTTGTCGTGGAGAGCGAGAAAGTAAATCTGGCACAGCATTGCCCGGGCTCGGATAATGCCGTCGCTGTACTTGAAGAGGTAGTTGCAGAGGGTCTGGACGAGAGCTAGTACGTCGGTAGATTTCCCACGAGGTGTGATAGAAGAGTCCAAGCCCTGAGGGATCGCCTTCCAGGTGGCGTCCTCGAGAATGGTGACAACCTGGGACGGCTTGAAATAGATGTGTTCCAATCTCCTCATCACAATACGGTTGATGCTGTCCTGTCGCGGTTCACTCTTGTCGGTCTTGCCAAGTTCCTCAACATAAAGCTGAGTTCGGACGAGGTTGTTATACAGGGACTGCTCATCGCTAAGGCGTTCAATGTACTCAGCAGTATGAGGGTCAATGTGCTGCAAAGACCGCGTGAGCTCATCGTCCAACCTCTCGGCGAAGGAGACAATGCTCCCAGGAATATAGAGAACCTCGCCCGGCGCGACCTGTGGTTGCTTCTCATCGTCTTCCCACTCTTCTGCCCCTTCAGTAACAACATGATCACGGTTCTCTTCCAGGACAGTCAGGAGACTCGAGAACTCTCGTTCGGCAAGCTTCCATTGCTCGGTGCTCATGTGACTCAAAGCTGAAGTGGAGGTAAGGTCGAAGCGGGTGGCGATGAGCGTAAGATAGACTCGAATACGTTGATACGGAGTCTGAGCCACTTCCAGTAGCTTCTCCATTGTCCGGATCTGTTCTTGACGGTCGGTATTCTTCTTCCCTCTCGACTCGACAATAATGCGGAGATGTTTGAGGATGCTTTCGGGGGTGTATTGCAACGCCTTCCCATGACGACCGACAGTTGAGAAACCCTCCTCATCTGCAGCAGCCAGAGATTCCAAGGGGTCCATGCGAGCCCTTGTAGGTCGTTCAACAATCTTGACCTCCTCCGCTTCCTCATCGGCTTCCATGTACTTCTCCTTATCCTCCCGATACTTTTCAATTTCAGTCGCATACTCTTTGTTGTTCTTCTTGATACGCTGCTTAACTGCGTTGAGGCCCTTGGCATTGCTGGCGTTCATCTTCTTCGTCGAGACCTTCTGCTTGGCTATCGTCTCGTTCAAGAAGTCTTCGAGATCAGCAATGGCTTTAATGTATAGCTTGGGCACGGGCCCCGACTGCGTTATCTTGGTGATTTGCCGGTTCAACTTGTCGAACTCTGCGAAAGATAGTTAGAATCATCCAAGAACCTGCAAAGACGCGATCTTTCCATAGCATCACAAGGGTGTACTCACCTGTCGAGATCACCGCCCAGTCGTTAATCTTCTCGGCATTTTCGATCAGCTTGACGGTACTCTCAAGCTCCTCCAGCCTCTTATCCTTCGCACTCTTCACGACCGTTACTCTGTCCTCATCTTCACTTTCCTCGCTTTCAGAGACATCTCTCATGAAACGGCTAGCACCTGTTCGCCCTGTTTCCTCTTCAGAGGAGGACTCCTCCTCCTCCGAAGATTCCTCCTCACTGGATTCTTCTTCTTCAGATTCTTCTTCCTCATCGCGATCACTGTAGAGTTCCTCCTCTTCGGAGGAGCTAGTCTCACTGTCACTGCCGACACCGTGGAAGAAGCGTGACATCTTGCTGGGATTAGTCGCCTGATCCGAGTTTGATGATTCGAGAACACGCGATCACAAAGACAGTATCGTCTAAATAAATGATTGACGCTGCGACGACCCTTTAGTTGACGATGATAATTCGTCTCCAGACAGCGTCTGCGATGAGGCGAAATTCGCGATCTCGCGTTGTGAGTCGAGGGTGGGTTGATTGGGTTGGCGGCGACGACGAAATTTAAGCGAGGGGCCGCTTAACCTGATAGGGTAAGACGCTAGCCACCGTCAGGGCGCGGGGGCTCCCACTACTCCATAAAGAGTGCAAGAAGCGCAATTCCACGTGAGAAGAAGTAATACTCAACACAAATAGGATGAAAGTCTTCTGAGTAAAATTGCTTTTCCTTCAAATACCCTTGGCTGTTTTTTAAAGTCTTTTATTGGCTGAGTTTAGCCATCTCCCAAGGTCGATCTATATAAAGGTAACTTTGACATACGCAAAAGCCAAATTTGAACTACACAGTCGCGACCTTATTATCTACGAGTCATGGGCCACATTGAAGGAACATCTAAACCATAGCACGATATATATAGTAAGAATCGTATTTATCAGGTTCCTATTGGTGGTACTTCGCAAGGCACCGACCAATAAACAGGACAAAAGAGGAAAAGAGCTTAAGCGGTCTGGCAACGAGAAAAGAAGTAGTAATGCAGCAAGAAAGAGAAGAACGACCTTTCCAAAGTTACGCCGGCGCTATGCCAAGAAAAAGAAACCATACAGGAGCCTGACTGGAGACCATTGATCCAAGGAAAAAATTATAAAGGGAATCGACGTAGACAGAAGTTCAGCAAAGGCGGCATGGCTTTCATACTCATAGTAGCTCGCACACAATGATATGACAGTGATCGTTACACTTGACACAGCTCAGTGCCTTCACAAAAGACGGGACTGCATCATAACATGCAGCACTCATCCCAACTGACCAGAGTTCTTTTTCTCCTGCTGGTTAAATCTCTTCCCCTTTACCCGTATAAGCGGCCCTCGCAGTAGCCGGGACGGATAGACGTACGATCCGGCGGTCAAACAGTTTTCCACGACGGGCTGCCTTGTCGGACGGACGGAGCAGACAGAAGCAAGATCCCATACCCACGGAAAGGGTCTCTTCAATGCCCTTGCTTTTCATGTGCTTGAAGAAGCACAAATGGAGCGGGCCATGCTCGAGCAGGGAAGATTGCAGTAAAAGCCGGGAAACTCAGACAGTTACAGTAGACTTTTTAGGACGTTAAAATTAATGCCACTGACCCATAAAACCATCACCGAGAGCTCCATCTTCGAGGGTTCGAATAAAGTCCCTGTTCCGATGGCCTGCACCTGCTCGGCTCCCACGGCGTCTTGAATTTGAAGCAGGCTCACCATAACTGTCTGGTGGAGGCGGATAATATGCAGGGCTAGGCTGCAATCGGATGGGTTGGTTGGGGTCGAGATGGCTGGCAACGCGCTGGATACTTGGTGGGATCCCACCTTGTTGCTGGTCTAACGTTGACGCTCGTTGACGACCGGCCCTTGTTGTCGCCTGCGCGTAAAGGCTTTGTGAAGGACCATACTGGGGCTGGTGGATAGGACCCTGCAACATGCCCATCTGGTGGCCATACCCTGGTGGCTGAGAAGGATAAGGAGGAGGCGCGCCCTGCTGATGACCGGGATACATCCCATTGTACACCGGCGGAGGTTGATTGTGTGAGGGAGGGTGGTACTGGCTCACTTGCATCGCGTACGCCGATTGAGCAGCGGACTGCGCCTGCGCTGCTTGTGCCGCCTGTGCCGCTTGTGCCGCTTGTGCTGCTTGTTGCGCCTGTGCAGCCCTCTGCTTGCACGCTGCTTCGGCTTGTTGCTGTTGTTGTAATCCAGGCGCAGGGGTCTTGTTGAGATTAGCGTATTTCAAATTCATAGGCGGCACAAACGGCCCGGTGAACTTTTGTTGCGTTATGAACGGATGTAGTTTGGCCTGCTGTGGTGACCACCGTTCAAGAGGATTGATCTGGAGGAGGCCGCGCACGAAGTCAATGAATGCGACGCGATTGTTCAGCTCTGCATTCGTCAGTATAAATAAGTGGCTAGAGAAAAGCAAAGCGATTCGGCACATACCTCTCTCAATCTCTGATTGTTTCATGTTTTTCCTTGGCATTGCATAACCTTTGATGATCTCTTCCAATGTGTTCGCTTGGAAGTATTTCTTGCTCGGTTGCTCTTTGGTGTTATGCTCACGAGAATACTGCTCCATACTCTTCAGCCGCCAGGTCTTCCTCCCGAACTCGTCCTGAGTTTTCTCGAAAAATTCACCCGCTTGTTTCCCCATTTCCAACATCCACGCTGGCGGCATACCCAACATTTCTGTGATGCGAGCAATCTGGTTATATTCAGAGGAGCCAGGGAAGAGAGGCAGGCCGAGAAAGAGTTCGACGACAATACAACCTAGTGACCACATATCAATGGCGGAGGAATAACTGGGAACGTCAGTACAAGCCATAGCAAGGAGTATAAGAGGAACATACGGTAACCCAAGCAGAACCTCTGGAGAGCGGTAGAAGCGAGACTGGATGTAAGTATATACGGTCTGGCGTTCGTCGCATGCGGACCCGAAGTCGATGATTTTGATAATAGGGCTCTCGAGGCTACACAAGGGAAGGGAAATTATGTTAGCAAGAGGACAATAGGATAGCGGGAGAAATTGGGGGGGGGGGGGGCCTTACTTCTTGAGCAATATATTTTCAGGCTTCAGGTCGCAATGTATCAGGCGAGCCTTGTTCAAAAGACTCAACCCATTCAAAAGCTGCTGCGCGAAGACCCGAACGAGGGTCGTGCTCAATCCGCGGAATTGGTTCTGCTTGATGAGCTCGTAGAGGTTGACACTAAGAAGTTCGAATACTAGACAAAGATGTTGTCGATGAATGAAAGTGTCCTTTAATCGAAGAAGATGATGGTCGTCGTTCTTGTCATACTTCGAGTTGAGCTGTTGAGCGTAAGCAGATGTCCGAGAGTCGGAGATCGATAATGACGCCATACCAGATCCAGTACAGAAACCTCCATCATGCTTTGATTGAAGTAAGCCGTCTTGTTTTTGACCACTTTGACTGCCACGACCTCCTGGGTCTTCATATTCTGGCATTTCACCACTTGGCCAAAGGTTCCTTGTCCCAGAACATCCAGGATAAGGTATCTGTTCCTAGCATAAGTTATCCATACAGGCCGTCGACTATCAAAGGCATGGGGAAGGACACATACTTGTGGCCCCCTTCATCGCTACCGAGGATATCATTCACATATAGGATGTAGTCACTCTCTTCGTTATCGTAGCCGTCGTTCTTGACCCCTTTGCTCGGTTTGGTCAAGACACGCCTCGGGTTGCGGGAGGATTCATATTTGAACGAGGGATTGCATATCCGGTAGGTGGCCGGAAGGTGAGTAGTCAAGGCTTGCAATGGCTAAACAAGGGGATTAGTTCACATCCAATGGGTATTCTGGTGTAACTGTAGAAACTTACGCTGATAAAGCCCCCTTCTGGGTTTGCCCGTCGATAGGGAGGCTGTGCATTCAGCCTAGGTCGCAGTTCCTGTGTGGACTTTATCTTCATAAACTTCGGTATTGGTCCCCGATTCGAAGGCTGGTTCTGACTGTTATGCTGGCCTGATCGCGGCGATTTTGCGTCTGGTCCAAATGCGGCATTGGCTTGGGAGCTAGCCGATGACGGAAAATATTGCTCTGGACTTAGATCCGCGGACTGGATAGGAGGAAGCCGTGAGGGTCGTGAAGCTGTGATACCAAACTGTCAGGCATCATGAGGAAGACAGCCAAGGGGGGGTAGTTAGAACTCACATGGTGGGGATTGATATGTTTGAGGCGACGAGTATGCGCTTGTTCGTGTCGGAGACGACTGTCGAGCACCACTGGACCCCGGGGGAGGGGCTGCGTAAGAATTCTGCGACTTGGTTGGACTGGCATTATAGGGCTGCGTGGGCGACAGGATGTTCATGGGAGAATATCGACGCGCTGCGGAGGACTCCTCATTCGGCATATACTGCGACGACGGTCGATTATGGTGAGGCAATCTCGTAGGGTACTTGGACCGATTATAGGGGTCCGCATCTTCCATGGGGGTGTCGGCGTCGGTGGTGACATAATCTCGGCTATGTGGCGTCGCAGCTGGAGACGACGACGCCATGGAGACAGATTTCGAGTTGGGAGCGAGAGATGACGCCTTTGTGGCTGCGGTCGGCGGCTGGTATGTCTCGTATGTGTATCCGGCAGGCGGCTGGGCTTGTGGTGGTTGTCCGCCATACTTGGGGGTCAGTTGAGGGGGGTACGACCCGGGGTTGTTGTGGCCCATGGAAGGGTCTCCATAGTTCTGCCACTGCGGATCCATGTCTTGAGTCTCGCGATGCTCCAATCCTCATCCGGACAGCAGTTCAGAAGAGGATAGCAGGAGCCGCGATGAGAGCCCTCGTCTTTGTCGCGGTAGGGCGATGACCTGTCGCTGGACACACAGCACGGGGGGTCGCAGGCAGGATCACGGCGGGGGAGCGTCGAGGGGCGTCTGACGCAAGCGAGCGAGCGACGCGTGGAAAGAGGAATTGCTGCTAACGAGAGGCGCAGCGCTTCATCATCCAGAGCGTTTGACGCTCGTTGCGTTGGCTCGACTGGTTGGGCAGTGATGCACCAGGCTGGATGGAAGAGAGAGAGAGAGACGTTCCGTTCGCGAGTCGACGTTGGGCGACGAGCCAATATCGATGAGGGCGGGAGCTGACTGACTAGTCAGCGTCCCGGTAGACGAGAGCTGCTTGGCCTGTACTCCAACAGGGCGCTCTGGGCGCAGGAAGAATGCGATAGCAACAGCGCGAAGAGAGAGCCTCCGGAGGGGTGGTGGAAGCAGGAGGCAGAGATGGCTGGCGAAGAATGAGCAAGTTGTGGGGTGAAGGGGAGATGAGATGGTGGTGGAGGAAGGGAGGAGTAGGAAGGGCGATCGTAAATGGGTTGGGTGTTTGGGGGACCTGGACTGCGGCCGGGTTAGTGGACTTCCCCCCTACTGCTGCATTTGAATTCTAGGACAGAAGGAGGAGTCTGCGAAAGGCTATTTTAGGCTTTGACAATACGACAGTCGCATCAGGGCCTTAGAGATGTCCATAGAACTCTTGACGTCCTGGTGGGGAGTGAGGGTTTCTTGATCCGTCTGGCTGATCTGGCCAGTGTACCTGTCACTCATGCGCAACGGGCTGCCAGCCCCAGAAGGAAAGCCGTGGAACACCCTCCAAAACCGTAGAAGACCGGCCAGGACGAGCCGTCAGGCCCGGCCGCAGAGGAATAATTGCGTTCTGGTCTACATGTCTACAGAGTCGACTGCCCCATTTGGACTGGTCCGGCGTCTGTGGCCGTTTTCAGGTGCGCCAGACATGCCCGGGGAAGGAACTTGGCGAGTACAGTACAGGACGCTTCCCAACAGCGTCATTTGTTATTACTTTCGATGATTTTAGATTCTAGAGTTGAGGTTCTTTCCCATTGAGTTTTGCTGCCTGGCCACAGGGCCTGGCAATGGCGAGACCAGCAGGACGCAGCCCCAAACCGGCGGCTACAGCAGAGATCTGGCCAAATGACGTTACGTGAGCAGGCTTGATGACTCATCCAGCTGAAGGCGGTGAGGCCAGGCCGCCGCCTTCTTTCTGCCGGTTCCAATCTTGCCGTCATCGCAGTGCAGTTTTGAGGCACTGGAATTCAATCAGTCGGATAAGAATTCAAGGGTCTGTTCAGTGTCTCTTCCAGCGTGGTTCGCCCTTAGCCGGCCGGATGTTCTATGCGTATTTTTAAAGCAGCCGTCGATGGGTTCTGGCAATCTGCCGCCTCTTATTCCATTTCCACTTATGCACGATCCTCAGGTCGGTGGCGGGTTCCTGTGTTGCACGCAACGTTCGACGCCTACTTCCCATCCATCGAGATCAGGTAACGCATAGCGCATTTGGTCGATCATGGACGGGGACCACGTTGTGGACTCGCAAGCCGAGTCCAAGTCCGTCACAAGCACGCCAGAGGCGATGCCGAATGCTCCCGAAGCAGTGGAACAATCTCCCAACACAACCAGTGTGAAAGGGGCAATACAGGATGATGAAGCAAGCCGGTTACGAGAACTCGAGGCGAGTATCCGTGATCAAGATGATCTCGAGAGAGATATTGGCCGTCAGGTGCGTCCCTTATTAAGGTTCTTTTTATCTGATATTGGTTCTAATGAAGGCTGCAGGCCGATCAACTGCTCATGGAGCAGGAGGATGAGCGTGACAACAAGAGACTAGAGCGCACCATGAACGAGAAGAAGTATGACTCTCAGCCAACTTTCTTATACGCATTTTGATATTGACAATAGCTTAGAAAACTCGAGATGCAAGTCGTCAAGTTATACCAACGCCTCTCACAACCTGTCGGTCCCGCGCAGGGTGTTCGCATCCAGTCCGAGATTACAAAGGCACAGTCCCGCATATCCGCCCTCGAAGTTGACTTGAAGGAGATCCAGCAGCGCATCGATGAACGCCATCAGAAGCAAAATGCGGTCCAAGCGACGGAGAGTGGGAGGCTGCCGAATGAGTCACGAAGAGACTACCTTATTCGGACAGGCAAGATCACCCCGTTCTCAAAGATCAGTGCGGGACCAAAAGAGGGCCCTTTAGCAAGCCTACATGACGCCTTGATCGATGCTGAAGACGAGCGCGATGAGGCTGAAGCGCTGGAGCAAGCCAAACACAGAGGCGCCGTCTCCCACCGCGAACTCCGGCTTCCTGGCCTTGACTTTAGTGATGCAGGCGAAGAGATCTCGGAAGAGGAAGAAGATTTTGCGCCTGAGCGTCCTCAGAAAAGGAGAAGACTATTATCCCGCGATTCTCGAAAAGCCGCCGAGAAATCTGGGAGAAAGGCTACGACGAGAGATAAAGATGACTCGCTCACTTATGTCGACAGTGAAGTAAGTGAAACGACATCAGTAGACGAGTATGAGTATACTCGTAGGGAACCTTCGAGGAGGAGGGCGCCTAAGGAAGCAAGCCCTACAGACGGCGAAGTGGAGGATCTTCGCGGACTCGATGATGGGAACGAAGATTTTTATCAGCGTCGACTCAAGCGCTGGGTACAACGAAGAGCGGCAGCCCGCAAGCGCGCTGCTAAGACCAAAACCGAAACAGTGGAGGGCAACACGCATGAAGAACATATGGACGACAGTCATCAAACTGCTCAGACAGAGGAATGGTTCTTGCCACACCCGACAGTTCCAGATGCCGAGTTTGATGGAGGCTTCCGGTTGCCCGGAGATATCTATCCAGTTCTCTTTGACTACCAGAAGACCGGGGTCCAATGGCTCTGGGAGCTTTATCAACAACAGGTTGGGGGGATCATCGGAGATGAGATGGGACTGGGAAAGACCATTCAAGTCATCTCGTTTTTGGCTGGCCTTCACTATAGTAGGAAGCTGACAAAGCCTGTCATTGTGGTGACCCCGGCAACCGTCATGAAGCAGTGGGTGACTGAGTTCCATCGCTGGTGGCCTCCATTTCGGGTGTCCATTTTACATACCTCAGGCAGTGGTATGATCAATATCAAGAGTGAAAGCAGCCGAGAAAATGCTCTGGCCTCTCAGATGTGGGATCCCAAGCGGTCTTATGGTACCACCAAAACTCAAAAGGTGGCAAAGAAAATTGTGAAACGAGTGGTTGAAGAAGGTCACGTCCTCGTCACCACTTATTCGGGTCTGCAAACATATGCCCCGGTTCTGATCCCGGTCGAATGGGGATGTGCCATTCTCGACGAAGGACACAAGATTCGTAACCCGAACACGGCGATTACCATCCACTGTAAGGAGCTCCGGACGCCACATCGTCTGATTCTGTCCGGCACTCCGATGCAGAACAACCTGACGGAGCTCTGGTCATTGTTTGACTTCGTCTTTCCGATGCGCCTAGGGACGCTGGTCGACTTTCGAAACCAGTTTGAATTTCCCATTCGTCAAGGCGGTTATGCAAATGCGACGAATCTGCAAGTGCAGACGGCTGCGAGATGTGCAGAGACCTTAAAGGATGCCATCAGTCCTTACCTCCTGCAGAGATTCAAGGTCGATGTTGCGGCGGATCTTCCCAAGAAAAGCGAACAGGTACTGTTCTGTAAGCTGACACCACTCCAGAGGAAAGCCTACGAGGTCTTCCTCCAATCAGAGGAGATGGCGGCCATTTTTGCCGGGCGAAGACAGGTACTCTATGGGGTTGACGTGCTCCGCAAGATTTGCAATCATCCTGATCTGCAGAACCACAAGCTGCTATCATCAGAAGCCGGCTATGATTACGGTAGTCCTGCGAAATCGGGGAAGATGCAGGTCGTCAAGTCTTTGCTTGAATTGTGGAAGGACACGGGCCACAAGACTTTGTTATTTGCGCAGCATCGGATCATGCTCGACATTCTCGAGAAATTTATCAAGTCCTTACCAGGTTTCAAGTATCGGAGGATGGATGGAGACACTCCCATTCAACACCGTCAAAACCTAGTTGACGAGTTCAACAATAGTCCAGATTTGCACGTGTTTTTGCTCACCACCAAGGTTGGAGGGCTCGGCGTCAATCTGACGGGAGCTGACCGGGTCATCATATATGACCCTGATTGGAATCCGTCTACTGATGTACAGGCCCGCGAAAGAGCATGGAGGCTCGGTCAAAAACGCGACGTCAGCATCTACCGCCTCATGACGGCAGGCACTATCGAGGAGAAGATTTATCATAGACAAATCTTCAAACAATTCCTCACGAATAAAGTTCTCAAGGATCCGAAACAGCGGCAGACCTTCGACATGAGCAACCTGCACGACCTCTTTTCGCTGGGGAACGATGGGCCCACAGAGACAAGTTCTCTTTTCAAGGACGCGAAGGTAACATACCAGGCAGCGGACCACACCTCGAAGTCTGGTTCAAAAGCCACCACCAGCAAGAGCAACCCGACCCCAGATCCTCAGGATGACAAGGCGGATATCAAAAATGTCGCCGGAGTCGCGGCCATGGAGCAGTATCAAGACGATGAAGAGCAAAGCGGTGAGGCCAATACATCGGGGGCTCCCAACTCGGAGGCTCGATTGATGGAGAGCATCTTTGCGCGTTCCGGTGTTCATTCAGCTCTTGAGCACGACCAAATTGTGAATGGGAAACGTGTAGTGACGGCCGACCCCAAGATCATCGAAGCAGAAGCCAAGCGAGTGGCTGCGCAAGCTGCCGCTGAACTGCGCAAAGCTGGAGAGGCGGCACGATCCGTTCCCATTGGGACGCCGACCTGGACTGGCCAGTTCGGTATCGCCGGCAGACCTGAAGAAACTGCCCAGCCTGCAGTCGGAGGCGCCAGCAGCACAGCCCGCCGGGCCGGAGCAGGTCCATCTTCAGCAAGCATTCTGGCGAACCTCGCCAACCGATCCGGTCAAGGCACGTCTCGCAATAGTAATAGTCCGGCCCCCGCAGGTGGTCTGAATTTCATGACAATGATCCGGGACTTCATGCTCGCACATGGAGGATCAGTGTACACCCAGATGCTGATCGACCACTTCAATCGGTTCTGCACGACGCCGCAGCGATCAGCCGAGTTTAAGGAGATGCTCAAGACGATCGCTGTGTTGGAGAAGGGAGGCCGGAATGGTCGTGGCAGGTGGTCGTTGAAGGAAGAGTATGCGAAACGGAAGTAAAGCCATCGTCATCACATTGAAGTGTACTATTATCACTGTACTGTACTGTACTTTAACGTCGATCAGGATGCGAAATATAGATGATACCCTTGGTTATGGAATAGAGTTTCATGATTAATGAGAATCGTTTTCCCTCTGTGCTAGGTCCGGTTCCATTGTGATTTTCTCCCAATGCAACTAACTTCAGGCAATCAATAATCGTCCGTATTTACCTGTAGTCAGGCTACGACCGCTAAGAAGTTATTGTTCTTATTAGATTTGTTACGTTATATTATTTATATTATATTACCTATTCCGTACTGTACATCTGTGCATGATTGTAGCCAACGTAGGTAGGTAGGTAGTCATCGACATGTTTCATCCCAAACGAAGCAGGTAACAGACAAAAAAAATTACAGGTCTCTGTACGAAGTACGAAGTAGAACAACACAGTCAGAATGAAACATTTCTTCCGTGAACTCGACACTTAACATTAAAATGAAAACGAGACAACGGCAAATGGCTACGGAGTACTCCGTACGTGCCGGAATGTTTCACCGGAACTCGTGAGATGGAGGCGCTGCCTACCTAGGTAGTTTCTGGTAGGAGCTATTTATGGTAGGTACCAGGTACGTATGCTCTGACTGACTACCTGCTTACCTGCTTACCTGCTTACCTACTAGGGTACAGGTAGGTAGGTAGGTAGGTAGGTAGGTATGGACTACAAAGTACGGAGTCGATACATTTACGGAATAGAAGCGGGCAGTGTCCGTAGTGAGTGAACGGACTAGCTATATTCTAGAGAAAAAAAATCTTTCTGCACTAGGGATAGGGAGTATGGAGTGCCCCATAAGATTAACCCAGCCAGTGGATTCAGGATGTTGAATTTTTATTTTCCAAGCGCTGAATATTTATAGCATTGGTTGGGAACTTCATCGCAAACTTCTTCCAAATCAAGTATGAGATATAGAAGGATCCGGTGTGAGTCTAACAATTGTTGATCGCATATGATGAACAGATCATGGAACTAGATGGACCATTATGACTATTATTGATCAGCCTAGTCTGTAACCGCTACCCTTGTTGTTTCTCTCTGTTTTTCTTTTTCTTTTTTTTGTTATGGCGCTTAAATTCATGTTAATGGTTAAACAATGAGTGCTCCGCCTCCGCCTTGCGACTACAATTCTTTGTTAGGTACTCCGTACTTCGGTCGATATTAGTCACTGTGCATCTTTTATGCGTTACATACTCGCAGCAACACTCAATTAAGTGGAGAAGGCACTGTACTCCGTACCTAGGTACCTATCTAAGGTGTTTAGCTTAAGCGAAAGATATGCGAGTTGCGGGAACTGCCAGTTAGTCGAAGACTCGAAGCATTGTCATTGGCCGTTCTGTTTGCTGTCCAACAAAAAAATGTCTCACCTGCTTTACTGCCTTTTTCTATGATTTGAAAGGTGATGCTCCGGCTCCGCAAAAACATTGCCTGCTGGGGTTGGGATCGTCGTCTTGCGGTTTGGCCCCATGTATGCACTGTACTGTACCTAACTGGGTAAGGCCCAGCTTGGCAATTTGGTGTCTTTTGTTTAGGTAGGTCAGTACGGTGTACCTAGGTATATATTGCTTCGCCCAGCAAACGAATTTACAACACTTGACCACTTCAAGGCTAAATTCGGTGATAGGTATTATTATTATCGGCCTTTTGCAGCGGTCATACAAAAGTTTCCCGGATCTGTCGGTGCATCTCCACCTAGCCTGAGGGGCCTGGTGGATCGGACCCTGAGCGTCCCAGGGATCAAAAGAAGCTGACAGCAAACAAACAGGGAAGCTCTGGGACCAAGTAACGTCATAGCGAGATTCAAAAGTCCAGGGCACTTGTTCGATAGGCGTTGTTAGTGCTGACGAGATTGTCGATCTTCCGTGGAGCTGGAGTTACAGAGTCCTTCGTCCTGAAGTTTTCTCTTGGTTACGACAGAAAGCTCTCTTTTTGGAGCCGTTTGTGGCAGTGACTTGAAATTGATATAAATTCATCTTGATAGCCTCTCGTGGAAGGAAATTCTTCTACACAGCCGCGCTCGCTCACAAACGACGCTTGAAGTCATCATATCTCAATTCTATCGTCTATCACCATGCTCTTCACCAAGCTTGTCTGCTCCCTCGCCGCTCTGGCTACCGCGGTCTCTGCCTTGCCGCTCCAGTCTCGTCAGAACCAGAACAAGGGCGTCGTTCTCAGGACCACAGGCGGACACAACCCCCAGCACAACGACCTCTACGTCGTTCCCTACCACACCGGTGCCGGCCTCAACGATGCCGTCCTCACTACGAATATCACGAAGGCGGCCCAATTCTCCTGGAACGGCACCACTCTCCAGTACAACACCGGGCAGAGCTTCTCGTGGGGACTCAACCTGGCGCCCGACACCAACTATGCTGGTGAGTAATGACTCCAAGATTAGTAGGCACATTAATTAACCCATCTTCATCTAGCGTGGGAGCCTGTCACCATTGACGCCGGCTCCGCAACCGCTGGTATCTCCATCAACGGCTCTTATGTGACCGTGAACGGCCCTGAGTTCGACGGATGGCTTGGTAGGTCACCATTTCTCGATCTGATGTCCTCACGCTAATGGGAACTTCCTTCATAGTTTGCGACTGGTACCACGATGCCCCTCAGCTTTTCTGGGCCGTCGCCAGGTACAGCCACTACGGCTACCCGTCCACCTGCAGCAAGGTCCAACTCGTGGCGCAGCAAGCCACTCAGTGAATCTTCGGCTGTGTCAAAGACGGAGATCGTATGAGAGGGAGATTGGAGGAGCCCATAATAGTCGGGGTGGAAGGGAAGTAGTGGTATGTGGGAGACTCTGTATAGTATTGTTATATGGATCGCAAGGTGCTATTACTCACGGTGATAATTAATAATGTCCTGATACTGGTGCACTCTTTTGACGCTAATGTGTACGGTGTAAGTAATTGGCAAAATTTTGGCATTGAAGAACTGCTCTGTTCTGTATGTATATCATGCAGTTAGTCTGACATTTTATATTTTAAATATATGCAGTGAAGACCAGACAGATACTTTACCAACTGTTTTTTTGCAGTTTGACACATCAATATCAAACAATAATACACACAGCAAAAAGGCTCACACACCAGATTTTCAGCTATCTAAGGTTAAACTGCAGCAGATGTGATAGAACATGAACCACGGAATGGAACTGGATCCTCGAGAGGAGCCACGGTTCGATGCTTACCGAGACTGGCTGTTGGTACCGCGTAGAAAACACCAGAAGAGACATGAAAGACGACGATTCTCGAAAAACTCACCATCTCACGATAACGATACTTAACGGTTTTCCATACAACATAATACGCGATATGGACTGCACTGATATGATAAGGCCTGTGCCAGTCACGTGGAGAAGATGACGACGGCCAAAAATAGAGCGAGTGCTGGTCTTAGCTGATCTGCTGTCTCAGAGACGTGCAGCGAGGGTGGCGAATCAGAGGGCGACAAGCACCCCGGCATGCCAGCCGAGGCCCGCTTAGCAACCGAATCGGCCAATCGCATGGCGCTGGTGGCTCCCAGGGGCAGCACATGGCCAATCCGCGTCCAGGCCAGGATCATCAATCAATCTTAAAGAATGGTCTAAAAAAAAGTCGGCTGTGTGATCCGGGCATTTGTTGACGGGCGGGACTCATGGAGTTGCGAGGCTCGTGACTGCGATCTGGACGAGGCTTTTCCCTCCTGAGGAAGACCGACCTCAGCCTGGCGTGACTCTGGTCTGCCCTGTCCACTGCTCTCCGCGAAGATCTTCCATCATCTTCTGAGCCGCAGTCGTTCCTCCAGTTCTCTCGTTTTGCCCTCGTTTGACAGTCACTCGCTTCTTCGGTGACGGTCACCTGTTCAGTGTTGACCGGATAGTGGTGTGGCCTCTGTCCCTGCTTCCACACCTCACGCACCCTGCCTAACCTCCCTTCCGTCGTCTGCATCCGAGTCCCGACTCTCTTAACACCCTCCATCGCTCCATCGCAACGAGTTGGCCCTTTCTGACGCATATCGGCCTTCTTTTGAATCCATCCCATATACCAACCTTTTAGGTCTGCAGGCCTACGGGTTGTGTCGGAGGATATCAGGCAAACCGACGATCTGAATTCAGGTCTATCCCTTGAATCGATCTTCAGTGGGGTAATCACCCACCGCTTGATACTCTGTCAAAATGCGTTCGTTTACGTTGTTGAGTCTGCTCTGTACGCTGCTCATACTGGCTACCCTGTCGACGGCATGGCAATGGCCGCAGACGC